>NC_034194.2:36599114-36714114 GCF_002021735.2 Oncorhynchus kisutch | reverse complement strand
GCAATGTAGATTTCTGCATTGATTGTAGATATGAAGCTCATGATGGGAATTGGTTCTCAGCCAGGCATTGAACATGCTATTGTTCTGAGCATCTCTGCTATTCTATATGTAAGATGTGGCATCTCATATTGACACATTTTACCGATGGGGGGGAAAAAAATCTATGATCAACCTGAATACTGCCTGCTGAATGAAAGTGGTTGGTACCAGCTAATAAAGACGTGTTGTGCGTGTTTGACGTCGACTGCACTGCACAGAGTCACTGATCTACAAATCACTTTTTTTATGTGATCAGGATGAACAATTATTCGCCCTTCTGCACGTTGCTTCTCCAGGTCGCCTGTAACAAAAAAAGTGGTTGATATATTTGAATAAATGTATTTTTCTTCTCCCGTCTCCTTCCAGACGGAAGGCAAGGTGGGCGTGACGTTCAACATCGGCACGGTGGACATCAGTGTGAAGGAGTTAAACACTGCGATCAATGACGGGAAATATCACCTGGTTCGATTCACAAGGAATGGGGGGAACGCCACCCTGCAGGTGGACAACTGGCCAATCAACGAACACTTCCCCGCAGGTACCAACCAATATCACCGTCTGGCATCTCAAACACTAACCTTTGACCTGATTGTTAACTTGTGTGTTAATGAGAAAGAGTTGGTCCCAATTCATTCCCTTGCCTTCTTCAATGGTGACTCTTTGATGTTCGCAGATCTGAAGGGTCTGGATAAGTACAAGCAGTGTAATGGTGGAGCTTCTGCCAATATGTCTTCCACCGTACATATCTGCAAACATTGAAGGTTCAGAGCCAAAGGGTTAGGGCCAAAAGGTTAGGGCCTAAGGGTTAGGGCCAAAGGGTTAGGGCCAAAAGGTTAGGGCCAAAGGGTTAGGGCCAAAGGGTTAGGGCCAAAGGGTTAGGGACAAAGGGTTAGGGCCAAAAGGTTAGGGCCAAAGGGTTAGGGCCAAAGGGTTAGGGCCAAAGGGTTAGGGCCAAAGGGTTAGGGACAAAGGGTTAGGGCCTAAGGGTTAGGGCCTAAGGGTTAGGGCCAAAGGGTTAGGGCCAAAGGGTTAGGGCCAAAGGGTTAGGGCCTAAGAGTTAGGGCCTAAGAGTTAGGGCCTAAGGGTTAGGGCCAAAGGGTTAGGGCCTAAGGGTTAGGGCCTAAGGGTTAGGGCCTAAGGGTTAGGGCCTAAGGGAAAGGTCCAGGGAGGGAATTGGGAACTGTGAAAGTTAGACCTCTGTTAGACCCACTGGACATCACCTGTTTACAAAGGTCAACTGACAAGGCTGTTAAGTCACAATATCAGTAGGTAGTGGATGAGTATAGAGCCCATGCTTGGTTCTGTCCCACAGTGGGACGAAGGACACTAGCATGCTGCCAAGCACATGGGAACAGATGTGAACTGGTGAAATGATGCTTTGCCCCTGCTCCAGTCTATTCCCCCCCCAGTCTTAAAGGGTATATGCTAGAGTTGAGAATTGCCAGCGACCTCACGATACAATATCATCACAATACCTACGTTCCGATACAATATTCATTGCGATTTTCATGAATCTCATGATTCTACAGCATACAGTGGTTCTTCCTTTAGAAATTGCGGCCTACTGCAGCACAGCTTGCAGGTTGCCGCAGAATTATATGGCATGTTGTTTGAGTGTCAGCCATTGTGGCCAGAATGACACAATTTACAACAATCTGCCACCATCTACCACAAACAGCTTCCTTTAAAAGCTCAAAACCTTTAAAGGAAGAGCCACTGTATGTATTGCGATTCCATACTGTGATTTTATTGCGATTCACATTCCAAACATATTGCTCACTATTAACAGTGCTTTCAGAAAATATTCATACCTCTTGACTCATTCCACATTTGTTTGCATTACAGCCTGAATTCAAAATTGATTAAAAAAAATAATAATCTCACCCATCTACACATAATACCCCATAATGACATCACAATACCCCATGATGACATCACAATACCCCATGATGACATCACAAGGAAGACCATTTGGAATGAATAATGCTTAAAGTTTTAACCCTATCCTTTATCCTAAAGTGAAACTGACACAGTGTTTAATGAACATGAAATCTTAATACAGTCTTTTCATATACACCCCCCCCCCCCCCCCCGGAAGAATATGCCGCTTTTTCCGATATTGTCATTTTCACGTTTTCATACATTCATAGAATGATTTGGGAATGATGTAGAGTAAAAGGCATTTGTGAAAATTCTGTAGCAATAGAGTGGGAATGTGTCCGTGCGTTTGGTCAATTAACAGACACTGCAGTAAATTAAACTATATGTAAATATCACCATACTCCTCTTACATTTGGGAACTTTCTCACCCTCGGTTACCTATGCACATCACCAACAACAAGTTCAACAACTAATGTTGGGAAACAGTAGATAAACTCTCTCAGATGTTTTCAGCTAATTGCGTCAAAATGGCGCTTATAAATGATGGGGCTTGTCTCAAGCCACGTTTTGACAATTTAATGGGAACTTGCCTGACAGCCCATTTGAACGATACCAAATCAATTTGATTGACAACCAAGGGATATGCTAACGGTGGATATCAGTCATTCAAGTTCAGCATAGCTAGCTAGCAAAGTGATTCGCATTTCTTGGTAGCTAACCAAATCATGCCTGCATCTCTAGCTGTAGCCACAGAAAAACAAAATGGAGGAAAAGTCGGCCACTCACCAACTCGTCCAATGACAAATCCTCCCATTAGCTAGCTAGCTAACGTTAGGCTCCATGTTTATAGCTAACGTACATAATAGATAAGCTAGCTAGTCCAGTCAGGAGAGCATCCTGACGGGTTGCATCACTGCCTGGTGTGGCAACTGCTCAGCCCCCGGCCCAGTACTACACTGGGGCAAAGCTTCCTGCCATCCAGGACCTCTTTGCCAGGCGGTGTCAGAGGAAGGCCCTGAAAATTGTCAAAGACTCCAGTCACCCTAGTCATAGACTGTTCTCTCTGCTACTGCATGGCAAGCGGTACCGGAGTGTCAAGTCTAGGTCCAAGAGGCTTCTAAGCAGCTTCTACCACCAAGCCATAAGGCTCCTGAACATCTAGTCAAATGGACACCCAGACTATTCACATTGTATATATTGACTCTGTACCGGTACCCCCCTGTATATATTGACTCTGTACCGGCACCCCCTGTATATATTGACTCTGTACCGGCACCCCCCCTGTATATATTGACTCTGTACCGACACCCCCCTGTATATATTGACTCTGTACCGATACCCCCCTGTATATATTGACTCTGTACCGACACCCCCCTGTATATATTGACTCTGTACCGACACCCCCATGTATATATTGACTCTGTACCGACACCCCCTGTATATATTGACTCTGTACCGACACCCCCCTGTATATATTGACTCTGTACCGGCACCCCCCCTGTATATATTGACTCTGTACCGGCACCCCCCTGTATATATTGACTCTGTACTGACACCCCCCTGTATATATTGACTCTGTACCGACACCCCCCTGTATATATTGACTCTGTACCGACACCCCCCTGTATATATTGACTCTGTACCGACACCCCCCTGTATATATTGACTCTGTACCGACACCCCCCTGTATATATTGACTCTGTACCGACACCCCCCTGTATATATTGACTCTGTACCGACACCCCCTCCTGTATATATTGACTCTGTTCCTACACCCCCTGTATATATTGACTCTGTACCGACACCCCCCTGTATATATTGACTCTGTACCGGTACAGAGTCAATATTTTGGACAGAACCAGTCTGAATTAATGCCTTAACTTAACCGTATAGTTGTTTCTGGTTTAACTCTATCCCAAACCTTAATACTTAACTTAACCCTATAGTTGTTTCTGGTTTAACTCTATCCCAAACCTTAATACTTAACTTAACCCTATAGTTGTTTCTGGTTTAACTCTATCCCAAACCTTAATACTTAACTTAATCCAGTGGGTATTAATGCCTTAATTTAACCGTAAGAGTTATTTCAGTGTACCTAAACTTAACATATTTGTCACAGAAAGTCAGAAATTAAGTCAGTTTATTCGTCAAAAATAGACATTTGTCCAAAGACTTTGGGACATGAAGTCAGACTTTGATATTTTGTTGAGTCACCAGGTGTTTGAGAGCCAATCCTCCACTCCTTAGTTCTGGTTAGCTATGCAGAAAAAGCCCACAGGACCTGATAGAAAGCCTGGGATTCAAAATGGCTGACGTAGCTAAAGACAGGCAGGACTTGGATGATGACATTTCTAGTGCTTTATTGGAAACAGCCTCCCCTAAGGTTTCTTACACATCTTACACAGACTTGGCCCATTTCTCCCTTCCTCAACCCTGTGACATACCAGCCCAATAGTACGCTAGCTGCTAGCGACCTCCCAGAACTGGACATAAGATTACATCTGAATCCAGAGAGCTCCAGGCGACCACTGTCCTCTGTCTTGTCTGCCCAGTTGTTTGTGTAGGGGTCAGGGAAAGTACAGATACAGAAAACCATTTTCGTCAATCTCTCTCTCGCTTTCTCTCTCTCTCTCTCTCGCTTTCTCCTCTCTCTCTCCTCTCTCGCTTTCTCTCTCTCTCTCTCGCTTTCTCTCTCTCTCTCTCTTCTCGCTTTTCTCTCTCTCTCGCTTTCTCCTCTCTTCTCTCGGCCTTTCCTTTCCTCCCTCTCGCTTCTCTCTCTCTTCTCTCTCGTTTCTCTCTCTCTCGCTTTCTCTCTCTCTCCTCGGCTTTCTGTCTCTCTTCCTTTCTCTCTCTCTCTCTCTCCCGTCTCTCTCTCCATCTCTCTCTCCGGCTTGTTCTCTCTCCTCGCCTTCTCTCTCTCTCTCAGCTTCTCTCTCTCTCTTCCTCTCTCGCTTTCCTCTCTCTGCTCGTCGTTCTCTCTCTTCTCTCGCTTTCTCTCTCGTTTCTCTCTCTGCTCTCTCTCTCTCTCTAGCATTTCTTCGCTTTCTCCTCTCGCTTTCTCTCTCTCTCTCTCTCTCGCTTTCTCTCTCTCATCTCTCTCTCGCTTTCTCTCTCTCGCTTTCTCTCTCTCTCTCTACTCTTCTCGCTTTCTCTCGCTTTCTCTCTCTCGCTTTCTCTCTCTCTCTCTCTCTCGCTTTTCTCTCTCTCTCTCTCTCTCGCTTTCTCTCTTCTCTCTCTCGCTTTCTCTCTCTCTCCTCTCTCTCGCTTTCTCTCTCTCTCTCTCGCTTTCTCTCTCTCGCTTTCTCTCTCTCGCTTTCTCTCTCTCTCGCTCTCTCTCTCTCTCTCGCTTTCTCTCTCTCTCGCTTTCTCTCTCTCTCTCTCGCTTTCTGTCTCTCTCTCTCGCTTTCTGTCTCTCGCTTTCTGTCTCTCGCTTTCTCTCTCTCGCTTTCTCTCTCTCTCTCTCTCTCTCTCTCGCGCTTTCTCTCACTCTCGCTTTCTCTCTCTCTCTCTCTCTCTCGCTCTCTCTCTCTCTCGCTCTCTCTCGCTTCTCTCTCTCTCTCTCTCTCTCTCTCTCTCTCTCTCTCGCTTTCTCTCTCTCTCGCTTTCTCTCTCTCTCTCTCGCTTTCTGTCTCTCTCGCTTTCTCTCTCTCTCTCTCTCTCTCTCTCTCTCTCTCTTCTCTCTATCTCTCTCTCTCTCTCTCTCTCTCTCTCTCTCTCTCTCTCTCTCTCTCTCTCTCTCTCTCTCTCTCTCTCTCTCTCTCGCTTTCTCTCTCTCTCTCTCTCTCGCTTTCTCTCTCTCTCGCTTTCTCTCTCTCTCTCGCTTTCTGTCTCTCTCGCTTTCTCTCTTCTCTCTCTCTCTCTCTCTCTCTCTCTCTCTCTCTCTCGCTTTCTCTCTCTCTCTCTCGCTTTCTCTCTCTCTCTCGCTTTCTCTCTCTCTCTCTCGCTTTCTCTCTCTCTCTCGCTTTCTCTCTCTCTCGCTTTCTCTCTCTCTCTCTCGCTTTCTCTCTCTCTCTCGCCTTTCTCTCTCTCTCTCCTCGCTTTCTCTCTCTCTTCTCGCTTTCTCTCTCTCTCTCTCTCTCGCTTTTCTCTCTCTCTCTCTCTCTCGCTTTCTCTCTCTCTCTCTCTCTCTCTCTCTCGCTTTCTCTCTCTCTCTTCGCTTTCTTCTCTCTCTCTCCTCATCGCTTTCTCTCTCTCGCTTTCTCTCTCTCTCTCCGCTTCTCTCTCTTCTCGCCTCTCTCTCTCTCTCTCGCTTTCTCTCTCTCTCGCTTTCTCTCTCTCTCTCTCTCTCTCGCTTTCTGTCTCTCCTTCTCTCTCCGCTTTCTCTCTCGCTCTCTCTCTCTCTCGCGCGCTTTCTCTCACTCTCGCTTTCTCTCTCTCTCTCTCTCTCTCTCGCTCTCTCTCTCTCTCTCTCGCTTTCTCTCTCTCTCGCTTTCTCTCTCTCTCGCTTTCTCTCTCTTGCTTTCTCTCTCTCTCTTGCTTTCTCTCTCTCTCTCGCTTTCTCTCTCTCTCGCTTTCTCTCGCTTTCTCTCGCTTTCTTCTCTCTTCTCGCTTTCTCTCTCTCTCTCTCTCGCTTTCTGTCTCTCTCTCTCTCGCTTTCTCTCACTCTCGCTTTCTCTCACTCTCGCTTTCTCTCTCTCTCTCGCTTTCTCTCTCTCTCGGTTTCTCTCTCTCTCGCTTTCTCTCTCTCTCGCTTTCTCTCACTCTCGCTTTCTCTCACTCTCGCTTTCTCTCTCTCTCTCGCTTTCTCTCTCTCTCGGTTTCTCTCTCTCTCGCTTTCTCTCTCTCTCGCTTTCTCTCTCTCTCTCTCTCTCGCTTTCTCTCTCTCTCTCTCTCTCGCTTTCTCTCTCTCTCTCTCTCTCTCTCTCTCTCGCTTTCTCTCTCTCTCTCTCTCTCTCTCGCTTTCTCTCTCGCTCTCTCTCATTTTCCTTTTTTCTAACCTTCCTTCGTACATTTTTTTTATTCGCTAACAAATGCGAGGATGGGTTCAATTGTTCTCCTAACTATATTTTGGTCTGCACCTATCTTCCTAGCCTAGCAGACTTTAAACATTATTATGCAGTCTTGCAGAATGACCCTTTAGTGACTCACGTTTAGGACTTGTAGAACAAGTGTACGTTGTCTTCTCTTTGTTTATTGCCCCAGTAGGCTGGTCCTAATTATGTCTGACCTATTGGACCAATCTACACTGAGTATACAACATGCTCTTTCCACGACATAGACTCACCAGGCGAACACAGGTGAAAGCTATAATCTCTTGATAAATCCACATCGATCAGTGTAGATGAAGTGGAGTCTCAACTCTTTTTAAGAGTGGAGACAATTGAGGTATTGATTGTGTATGTGTGCCATTCAGAGGGTGAACGGGCAAGACAAAATATTTAAGTGCCTTTGAACGGAGTATGGTAGTAGGTGGCAAGCACACTGGTTTGTGTCAAGAACTGCAACGCTACTGGGTTTTTTCACGATCAACAGTTTCCTGTGTGTATCAAGAATGGTCCACCACCCAAAGGACATCCAGCCAACTTTACACAACTGTGGGAAACATTGGAGTCAATATGGGCCAGCATCCCTGTGGAAAGCTTTAGACACATTGTAGTGTTCATGCCCTGACAAAATGAGGCTGTTCTGAGGACAAAAGGGGTACAACTTAATATTAGGAAGGTGTTCTTACTTAATGTTTTGTATACTCAATGTAGTGGACAAACGTCATCATCAATACTAGCTGCAGTTTGTTCCCGTGTTAAATGTTAGCTCTCTGGACCTTCCTAAAGAGCTAGTTTTCATGCAGTCAAAGTACATTTACATGCAGTCGAAGTACATTTACATGCAGGCGAAGTACATTTACATGCAGTCGAAGTACATTTACATGCAGTCGAAGTACATTTACATGCAGTCGAAGTACATTTACATGCAGTCGAAGTACATTTACATGCAGTCGAAGTACATTTACATGCAGTCGAAGTACATTTACATGCAGTCAAAGTACATCTACATGCAGTCGAAGTACATCTACATGCAGTCAAAGTACATCTACATGCAGGCGAAGTACATTTACATGCAGTCGAAGTACATTTACATGCAGTCGAAGTACATTTACATGCAGTCGAAGTACATTTACATGCAGGCGAAGTACATCTACATGCAGTCGAAGTACATTTACATGCAGTCGAAGTACATTTACATGCAGTCGAAGTACATTTACATGCAGGCGAAGTACATCTACATGCAGTCGAAGTACATTTACATGCAGTCGAAGTACATTTACATGCAGTCGAAGTACATTTACATGCAGTCGAAGTACATTTACATGCAGGCGAAGTACATTTACATGCAGTCGAAGTACATTTACATGCAGTCGAAGTACATTTACATGCAGTCGAAGTACATTTACATGCAGTCGAAGTACATTTACATGCAGTCGAAGTACATTTACATGCAGGCGAAGTACATCTACATGCAGTCGAAGTACATTTACATGCAGGCGAAGTACATCTACATGCAGTCGAAGTACATTTACATGCAGTCGAAGTACATTTACATGCAGTCGAAGTACATTTACATGCCAGGCGAAGTACATCTACATGCAGTCGAAGTACATTTACATGCAGTCGAAGTACATTTACATGCAGTCGAAGTACATTTACATGCAGTCGAAGTACATTTACATGCAGTCGAAGTACATTTACATGCAGGCGAAGTACATTTACATGCAGTCGAAGTACATTTACATGCAGTCGAAGTACATTTACATGCAGTCGAAGTACATTTACATGCAGTCGAAGTACATTTACATGCAGGCGAAGTACATCTACATGCAGTCGAAGTACATTTACATGCAGGCGAAGTACATCTACATGCAGGCGAAGTACATCTACATGCAGGCGAAGTACATCTACATGCAGGCGAAGTACATCTACATGCAGGCGAAGTACATCTACATGCAGGCGAAGTACATCTACATGCAGGCGAAAGTACATCTACATGCAGGCGAAGTACATCTACATGCAGGCGAAGTACATCTACATGCAGGCGAAGTACATCTACATGCAGGCGAAGTACATCTACATGCAGGCGAAGTACATCTACATGCAGGCGAAGTACATCTACATGCAGGCGAAGTACATCTACATGCAGGCGAAGTACATCTACATGCAGTCGAAGTACATTTACATGCAGGCGAAGTACATCTACATGCAGTCGAAGTACATTTACATGCAGGCGAAGTACATCTACATGCAGTCGAAGTACATTTACATGCAGTCGAAGTACATTTACATGCAGGCGAAGTACATCTACATGCAGTCGAAGTACATTTACATGCAGTCGAAGTACATTTACATGCAGTCGAAGTACATTTACATGCAGTCGAAGTACATCTACATGCAGGCGAAGTACATCTACATGCAGTCGAAGTACATTTACATGCAGTCGAAGTACATTTACATGCAGTCGAAGTACATTTACATGCAGTCGAAGTACATTTACATGCAGTCGAAGTACATTTACATGCAGTCGAAGTACATTTACATGCAGTCGAAGTACATCTACATGCACACAAAAAAGGATGTATTTAACAGATTTTGGCCTGCTTATCTTAATCGGCATGTGGTCATGATCAAAGTTAGCATACACTGATTGAAACATCTGGTTTTCTGAGCAATCTTTCAAATTATTAGGACAAGTAAACAGTTTAATCGGCGTTCAAGCGCATGTGCCAGCACCGGGTAGTGTAGTGCCAGCACCGGGTAGAGTCAGCACTGGGTTAGAGTCAGCACTGGGTAGAGTCAGCACCGGGTAGTGTCAGCACCGGGTAGTGTCAGCACCGGGTAGTGCCAGCACCGGTTACTGCCAGCACCGGGTAGTGTCAGCACCGGGTAGTGTCAGCACCGGGTATCCTAAGCCTCCCTCTTATGCGTGAGTGAAGTGCAAAGCATGTAAACGTTTTTAAATGAACTACAGTATTGTGTGAATGTAACTGTGGTCATTGACTCTGATCAACTCTAACCAGAAAAGTTGCTAAATGCTTGATGAATTCCTTTTCCTGTTTGAACACTTAAAAAGTTAGAAAACAGAGATTTGTCATTTTATCCAAGTGATAACATCAAGTTTATTTCTATTCAGTCTGCATACTTGAAAGAGAGATCGAATATGTGATAATGAATTTTTCTTCTCCGTCTTGTAATTTGCATTCAGTGATTAGTAATTCAACAATGATAGATTTTTTTTGACCCCCTCACTTGTAAAAGCATTGTCATTTCTTGAGTAATTACGGGTTAGGCTGCACCCTCATCGATTACCTCCCTCGCACTCCACGAATGCTGAACCGGGAAAGCCTGTGTGTGTGCCTGTGCATGCGTGTCTGCCTGCCTGTGTGCACACAGATGTGTGTGTGTGTGTGTGTGTTCATTGGCTGGTGAATAGGCATCATAAGAGGTGTCTGTTGGTCTCTTAATGGGCTAGTTCTTACAGAACAGACAGGCCCGAGGACTGTTCATTGGCTGGTGAATAGGGATGTCTGTTGGTCTCGTATTGGGCTAGTTCTTACGGAACAGACAGGCCCGAGGACTGTTCATTGGCTGGTGAATAGGGATGTCTGTTGGTCTCGTATTGGGCTAGTTCTTACGGAACAGACAGCCCCGAGGACTGTTCATTGGCTGGTGAATAGGGATCAGAAGAGGTGTCTGTTGGTCTCTTTATGGGCTAGTTCTTACAGAACAGACAGGCCCGAGGACTGTTCATTGGCTGGTGAATAGGGATCAGAAGAGGTCTCTGTTGGTCTCTTAATGGGCTATTTCTTACAGAACAGACAGGCCCAGGGACTGTTCATTGAATGTCTTACCACCTTTTAGCGGTGAACGGCCAAAAGGCAGATGGAAGTTTGAGGTTTTCTCATTTGTTTTTACATGTTGTCCAGATGTCTGTGATCTCAGAGCCGTTGTCGATACAATCATCTCTGTGGTGTGTTTTTCTACCACAACTACTTCATCGGTTTTTGCACACCTATATGATGTTGCCATTCCAGCAAGAAAATACAAAATAAACTAGACATCATCCCCTGTTATTTTGCTTTGAGATCGTCAAAAGTCCTTACATAGTAGTCAGCACCGGGTAGTGCCCCTTGGACTTCAAAATATTTTCTGGGAGGTTAGACACACTTTTAAAAAACGATCAAGGTAAATATTTTCAGCTAAGAGACGGACTAAACCTCTCAGACCCCTGTACATGCCGTCAGGGCTACTGCTAGCAAACAGAGCGAGAGTTTTTGATCCGATGATCCAATTTGAAATCGCATGATCCTTCAGTGTGCTGCTGTCTAGCTGTCGGCTGTTTCAGGGTGACATCCAGCCAGGCATGATGGGAGATGGAGCTGGGCCAAGCTCTGTGGGAGCGAGAGAGAGAGAGAGGAACATGCCATCAAAAGGAACAAAAAATTTGACATACATAGATACAGTATAACTGCATGTTACGTTCCCTCTAGACCCAGTCATCCATTCTGCAACATGCCCCGCTCAGCTAAACATCTGTTTCTCTCTCTTTCTGTATTTCTCTCTTTCTGTTTGTCTCGCTCTCTCTTTCTCTTTCCGTGTCTCTCTCGCTCTCTTTCTGTGTCTCTCTCTCTCTGTGTCTCTCTCTCTCTCTCTCTGTGTGTCTCTCTGTCTCTCTCTCTCTGTGCCTCTCTGTCTCCCGCTCTGTCTCTCTTTCTGTGTGTCTCTCTCTCTGTGTATCTTTCTGTCTCTGTCTCTGTCTCTCTCTGTGTGTCTCTCCCTCTGTCTCTCTCTCATTCATAATCTCTCTCTCTCCCTTTCTCTGTGCCCTTCTCTTGCTCTCTTGTTTCTCTGTTTGTGTGCAGCTCCTCTTGCTCTGAGAACACGTTCTCATTTACAGCAACGACTTGGGGAATAGTTACAGGGGAGAGGAGGGGGATGAATGAGCCAATTGTAAACTGGAGATTATTAGGTGACCGTGATGGTTTGAGGGCCAGATTGGGAATTTAGCCAGGACACAGGGGTTAACACTCCTACTCTTACGATAAGTGCCATGGGATCTTTAATGACCTCAGAGAGTCAGGACACCCGTTTAACATCCCATCCGAAAGACGGCACCCTACACAGGGCAGTGTCCCCAATCACTGCCCTGGGGAATTGGGATATTTTTTTAGACCAAAGGAAAGAGTGCCTCCTGCTGGCCCTCCAACACCACTTCCAGCAGCATCTGGTCTCCCAGGACCAACCCTGCTTAGCTTCAGAAGCAAGCTAGGAGTGGTATGCAGGGTGGTATGCTGCTGATAAATACTCATGTACCCTACTGGCCAAACATGATTACCTCTCTATCTCCAAAACAATCTCTCTCTTTATCTCTATGTCTCTCTCTCACACTCTCCTTCCTACAGGCCTACAATCCTATTTTCTCCACATGCACAGAGAGACAGAGAGAGAGAGATAAGCAGCTCCTTTCTTTGCAGCAGCCGCCCCTTAGCCTCTGGTCTAACTCATCCTCTGAACGCCGTCGACAGCTCAGGGCAACATGATAAATGATGATTGCTCTGTCTCTTTGTCTGTCTGAGAGGAGAGAAGATACTGAGGAAATAGAAGCTCAGTCTGAAATAAAGGGATGGAGTGAGAGAGTGGAAGAGAGAGCAAGAGAGAGAGAGAGAGAGAGAGAGAGAGAGAGAGGGGGGTTGAGGGAGGGAGAGATTGAAAGAGAGAGAGGGGGGTTGAGGGAGGGAGAGATTGAAAGAGAGAGATTGGGAGAGGGAGGAGAGAGGCAGGTAGATAGACAGGGAGAGGGAGGAGAGAGGCAGGTCGAGATAGAGACAGGGAGAGGGAGGAGAGAGGCAGGTAGATAGAGACAGGGAGAGGGAGGAGAGAGGCAGGTAGAGACAGGGAGAGGGAGGAGAAGAGGCAGACAGAGAGAGAGACAGGGAGAGGGAGAAGGAGCAATGCAGGCAGAGATAGAGACAGGGAGAGGGAGAAGGAGCAATGCAGGCAGAGATAGAGACAGGGAGAGGGAGAAGGAGAAGGAGCAATGCAGGCAGAGATAGAGAGGGAGAAAGAGCGATGCAGGTAGAGATAGAGACAGGGAGAGGGAGAAGGAGCGATGCAGGCAGAGATAGAGACAGGGAGAGGGAGAAGGAGCAATGCAGGCAGAGATGGAGAGGGAGAAAGAGCGATGCAGGTAGAGATAGAGACAGGGAGAGGGAGAAGGAGCGATGCAGGCAGAGATAGAGACAGGGAGAGGGAGAAGGAGCAATGCAGGCAGAGATAGAGAGGGAGAAAGAGCGATGCAGGTAGAGATAGAGACAGGGAGAGGGAGAAGGAGCATTGCAGGCAGAGATAGAGACAGGGAGAGGGAGAAGGAGCAATGCAGGCAGAGATAGAGACAGGGAGAGGGAGAAGGAGCAATGCAGGCAGAGATAGAGACAGGGAGAGGGAGAAGGAGCAATGCAGGCAGAGATAGAGACAGGGAGAGGGAGAGGGAGCAATGCAGGCAGAGATAGAGACAGGGAGAGGGAGAAGGAGTGATGCAGGCAGAGATAGAGACAGGGAGAGGGAGAAAGAGCGATGCAGGCAGAGATAGAGACAGGGAGAGGGAGAAGGAGCGATGCAGGCAGAGATATAGACAGGGAGAGGGAGAAGGAGCGATGCAGGCAGAGAGAGACAGGGAGAGGTAGAAGGAGCAATGCAGGCAGAGATAGAGACAGGGAGAGGATGAAGGAGCAATGCAGGCAGAGATAGAGACAGGGAGAGGGAGAAGGAGCGATGCAGGTAGAGATAGAGACAGGGAGAGGGAGAAGGAGCGATGCAGGCAGAGATAGGGAGAGGGAGAAGGAGCAATGCAGGCAGAGGTAGAGAGGGAGAAAGAGCGATGCAGGTAGAGATAGAGACAGGGAGAGGGAGAAGGAGCAATACAGGCAGAGATAGAGACAGGGAGAGGGAGAAGGAGCAATGCAGGCAGAGATAGAGACAGGGAGAGGGAGAAGGAGCAATGCAGGCAGAGATAGAGACAGGGAGAGGGAGAAGGAGCAATGCAGGCAGAGATAGAGACAGGGAGAGGGAGAAGGAGCAATGCAGGCAGAGATAGAGACAGGGAGAGGGAAGAAGGAGCAATGCAGGCAGAGATAGAGAGGGAGAGAAAGAGCGATGCAGGTAGAGATAGAGACAGGGAGAGGGAGATGGAGCGATGCAGGCAGAGATAGAGACAGGGAGAGGGAGAAAGAGCGATGCAGGTAGAGATAGAGACAGGGAGAGGGAGAAGGAGCGATGCAGGCAGAGAGAGACAGGGAGAGGGAGAAGGAGCGATGCAGGCAGAGAGACAGGGAGAGGGAGAAGGAGTGATGCAGGCAGAGAGAGACAGGGAGAGGGAGAAGGAGCAATGCAGGCAGAGATAGAGACAGGGAGAGGGAGAAGGAGCAATGCAGGCAGAGATAGAGACAGGGAGAGGGAGAAGGAGCAATGCAGGCAGAGATAGAGACAGGGAGAGGGAGAAGGAGCAATGCAGGCAGAGATAGAGACAGGGAGAGGGAGAAGGAGCAATGCAGGCAGAGATAGAGAGGGAGAAGGAGCAATGCAGGCAGAGATAGAGAGAGGGAGAAGGAGCAATGCAGGCAGAGATAGAGACAGGGAGAGGGAGAAGGAGCGTTGCAGGCAGAGATAGAGACAGGGAGAGGGAGAAGGAGCGATGCAGGCAGAGATAAAGTGAGAGATCTGGTAATGGATGAAGAATGATACAATGGAAGACAGTGAGAGTGAGCTGGACAGACAGACAAGAGAGTAGAGTGAGAGTGAGGTTGACAGACAGACAGGATAGGACAGTGAGGATGAGGTTGACAGACAGACAGAAAAGGACAGTGAGGATGAAGTTGACCGACAGACAGGAGAGGACAGTGAGGATGAGGTTGACAGACAGACAGGAGAGGACAGTGAGGATGAGGTTGACAGACAGACAGAAGAGGACAGTGAGGATGAAGTTGACCGACAGACAGGAGAGGACAGTGAGGATGAGGTTGACAGACAGACAGAAGAGGACAGTGAGGATGAAGTTGACCGACAGACAGGAGAGGACAGTGAGGATGAGGTTGACAGGCAGACAGGGGATGACAGTGTGGATGAGGTTGACAGACAGACAAGAGAGGACAGTGAGGATGAAGTTGACAGACAGACAAGGGAGGACAGTGAGGATGAAGTTGACTGACAGACAGGAGAGGACAGTGAGGATGAGGTTGACAGACAGACAGGAGAGGACAGTGAGGATGAGGTTGACAGACAGACAGAAGAGGACAGTGAGGATGAAGTTGACCGACAGACAGGAGAGGACAGTGAGGATGAGGTTGACAGGCAGACAGGAGATGACCGTATGGATGAGGTTGACAGACAGACAAGAGAGGACAGTGAGGATGAAGTTGACAGACAGACAAGAGAGGACAGTGAGGATGAAGTTGACAGACAGACAAGAGAGGACAGTGAGGATGAAGTTGACAGACAAACAAGAGAGGACAGTGAGGATGAGGTTGACAGACAGACAGAAGAGGACAGTGAGGATGAAGTTGACCGACAGACAGGAGAGGACAGTGAGGATGAGGTTGACAGACAGACAGGAGAGGACAGTGAGGATGAGGTTGACAGACAGACAGAAGAGGACAGTGAGGATGAAGTTGACCGACAGACAGGAGAGGACAGTGAGGATGAGGTTGACAGACAGACAGACAGAAGAGGACAGTGAGGATGAAGTTGACCGACAGACAGGAGAGGACAGTGAGGATGAGGTTGACAGGCAGACAGGAGATGACAGTGTGGATGAGGTTGACAGACAGACAAGAGAGGACAGTGAGGATGAAGTTGACAGACAAACAAGAGAGGACAGTGAGGATGAGGTTGACAGACAGACAGGAGAGGACAGTGAGGATGAGGTTGACAGACAGACAAGAGAGGACAGTGAGGATGAGGTTGACAGACAGAAAGGTGAGGACAGTGAGGGTGAGGTTGACAGACAGACAGAAGAGGACAGTGAGGATGAAGTTCACCGACAGACAGAAGAGGACAGTGAGGATGAAGTTGACCGACAGACAGGAGAGGACAGTGAGGATGAGGTTGACAGACAGACAGGAGAGGACAGAGAGGATGAGGTTGACAGACAGACAAGAGAGGACAGAGAGGATGAGGTTGACAGACAGGAGAGGACAGTGAGGATGAGCTTGACAGACAGACAAGAGAGGACAGTGAGGATGAGGTTGACAGACAGAAAGGTGAGGACAGTGAGGATGAGGTTGACAGACAGACAGGAGAGGACAGTGAGGGTAAAGTTGACCGACAGACAGAAGAGGACAGTGAGGGTGAAGTTGACAGACAGGAGAGGACAGTGAGGGTGAAGTTGACAGACAGGAGAGGACAGTGGGGGGAAAGTTGACCGACAGACAGGAGAGGACAGTGAGGGTGAAGTTGACCGACAGACAGGAGAGGACAGTGAGGGTGAAGTTGACAGACAGGAGAGGACAGTGAGGGTGAAGTTGACAGACAGGAGAGGACAGTGAGGGTAAAGTTGACAGACAGGAGAGGACAGTGAGGGTGAAGTTGACAGACAGGAGAGGACAGTGAGGGTGAAGTTGACAGACAGGAGAGGACAGTGAGGGTAAAGTTGACAGACAGGAGAGGACAGTGAGGGTAAAGTTGACAGACAGGAGAGGACAGTGAGGGTAAAGTTGACAGACAGGAGAGGACAGTGAGGGTGAAGTTGACAGACAGGAGAGGACAGTGAGGGTAAAGTTGACAGACAGGAGAGGACAGTGAGGGTAAAGTTGACAGACAGGAGAGGACAGTGAGGGTAAAGTTGACCGACAGACAGGAGAGGACAGTGAGGGTGAAGTTGACAGACAGGAGAGGACAGTGAGGGTGAAGTTGACAGACAGGAGAGGACAGTAAAGGTGAGGTTGACAGACAGGACAACAGAGTGTAGATTAGAAGTAAGGTCCGGTTATAACCTGAAGTTTTAAAGAACGGCTAAAAGCAGAGGTTTTAGACAGGATGGATGGAGAGGGTATCAAATCTTCTTCCGTTTTCACGGAGTTGATACGCCCTCGGCATCGAGTGATGGCCTCCTGACTGTCACCGTGACGATGTGTGTTCTCACTGAAACACTTCCAACAGAAGGGGAGAAATTCACATATTGTTTTTGCTGCTGTGAAGAATTGGAATCACACATATACACACACACAGACACACACTTAGAACCACTACCCTAGTAATACAAGTTGTTTCTGCTTTCATCTTAATTCCAGACATGTTGTCAACACATACCTAGAGAAATCCATTTGAGGGCCTCTCAACAGACACCATGGAGAAGACATAGTATATAGTCAGTATTGTGGGTACTGTCTGTTTACACCTGGAGGGAGGGAGGGAGGGAGGGAGGGAGGGAGGGAGGGAGGGAGGAGGGAGGGAGGGAGGGAGGGAGGGAGGGAGGGAGGGAGGGAGGGAGGGAGGGAGAAGAAGACGGAGGGAGGGAGGGAGGGAGGGAGGGAGGGAGGGAGGGAGGGAGGGAGGGAGGGAGGGAGGGAGGGAGGGAGGGAGGGAGGAAAGGAGGGAGAAGAAGAAGACGGAGGGAGGGAGGGAGAAGAAGAAGACGGAGGGAGGGAGGGAGGGAGGGAGGGAGGGAGGGAGGGAGAAGAAGAAGACGGAGGGAGGGAGGGAGGGAGGGAGGGAGGGAGGGAGGGAGGGAGGGAGGGAGGGAGGGAGGGAGGGAGAAGAAGAAGACGGAGGGAGGGAGGGAGGGAGGGAGGGAGGGAGGGAGGGAGGGAGGGAGGGAGGGAGGGAGGGAGGGAGGGAGGGAGGGAGGGAGGGAGGGAGGGAGGGAGGGAGGGAGGGAGGGAGAAGAAGAAGTCGGAGGGAGAGAGAGAGAAGAAGAAGTCGGAGGGAGAGAGAGAGAGAAGTGGCATAGTCAGTGTTGTAGGTGCGTGCTTCTGTTTGCACCTGGGGGCACTCCCTTGCTCTTCAAACAGTCGACCAGGGTCTCCATCTATCTGTCCAGGGAGGCTGCTGCCTCTCAGTCTCCACACCGCTTCTGGATCAAAGGCACTGAGAACTCTGCTCTTCGGCTGTCCCTATAGGAGAGCTGTTTTTTACTCTAGATAGATCCCTTTTGGATACCATGTAGAACCCTCTGTGAAAAGGGTTCTACCTTGAACCAAAAAGGGTTTTTCAAAGGGTTATCTTATGGGGACAGCTGATGAACCCTTTTAGGTTCTAAATATAAGCTTTTTTTCAAAGCCCTTCCATCTTAATTTACATTCCCCTCCTTCCTCCTCCTCTCGTCCCCTCTTCTCCTCCCCCTACCAACACCCACGCTCCCTCTCAGCCCTTATTAATCTGAACACTTCAAATCAAATCAAATGTTAATGGTCACATACACATGGTTAGCAGATGTTAATGGTCACATACACATGGTTAGCAGATGTTAATGGTCACATACACATGGTTAGCAGATGTTAATGGTCACATACACATGGTTAGCAGATGTTAATGTGAGTGTAGCGAAATGCTTGTGCTTCTAGTTCCGACCATGCAGTAATAACCAACGAGTAATCTAACCTAACAATTCCACAACTACTACCTTATACAGACAAGTGTAAAGGGATAAAGAATATGTACATAAAGATATATGAATGAGTGATGGTACAGAACGGCATAGGCAAGATGCAGTAGATGGTATAGAGTACAGTATATACATATGAGATGAGTAATGTAGGGTATGTAAACAAAGTGGCATAGTTTAAAGTGGCTAGTGATACATGTATTACATAAAGATGCAGTAGATGGTATCGAGTACAGTATATACATATGAGATTAGTAATGTAGGGTATGTAAACATTATATTAAGTGGCATTATTTAAAGTGGCTAGTGCTACATTTTTTACATCAATTCCCATCAATTTCCATTATTAAAGTGGCTGGAGTTGAGTCAGTGTGTTGTCAGCAGCCACTCAATGTTAGTGGTGGCTGTTTAACAGTATGATGGCCTTGAGATAGAAACTGTTTTTCAGTCTCTCAGTCCCTGCTTTGATGCACCTGTACTGACCTCGCCTTCTGGATGATAGCGGGGTGAACAGGCAGTGGCTCGGGTGGTTGTTGTCCTTGATGATCTTTATGGCCTTCCTGTGACATTGGGTGGTGTAGGTGTCCTGGAGGGCAGGTAGTTTGCCCCCGGTGATGCATTGTGCAGACCTCACTACCCTCTGGAGAGCCTTACGGTTGTGGGCGGAGCAGTTGCCGTACCTGGGGGTGATAGAGCCAGACAGTATGCTCTCGATTGTGCATCTGTAGAAGTTTGTGAGTGCTTTTGGTGACAAGCCAAATTTCTCTCCACTACTATCCTGTTGATTTGGATAGGGTGGTGCTCCCTCTGCTGTTTCCTGAAGTCCACAATCATCTCCTTTGTTTTGTTGACGTTGAGTGTGAGGTTATTTTCCTGACACCACACTCCGAGGGCCCTCACCTCCTCCCTGTAGGCCGTCTCGTCGTTGTTGGTAATCAAGCCTACCATTGTAGTGTCGTCTGCAAACTTGATGATTGAGTTGGAGGCGTGCATGACCACGCAGTCGTGGGTGAACAGGGAGTACAGGAGAGGGCTCAGAACGCACCCTTGTGGGGCCCTAGTGTTGAGGATCAGCGGGGTGGAGATGTTGTTACCTACCCTCACCATCTGGGGGCGGCCCGTCAGGAAGTCCAGGACCTAGTTGTACAGGACGGGGTCGAGACCCAGGGTCTCGAGCTTGATGACGAGTTTGGAGGGTACTATGGTGTTGAATTCTGAGCTGTAGTCGATGAACAGCATTCTCACATAGGTATTCCTCTTGTCCAGATGGGTTAGGGCAGTGTGCAGTGTGGTTGCGATTGCTTCGTCTGTGGACTTATTGGGGCGGTAAGCAAATTGGAGTGGGTCTAGGGTGTCAGGTAGGTTGGAGTTGATATGGTCCTTGACTAGTCTCTCAAAGCACTTTATGATGACGGAAGTGAGTGCTACGGGCAGTAGTCATTTAGCTCAGTTACCTTAGCTTTCTTGGGAACAATGGTGGCCCTCTTGAAGCATGTGGGAACAGCAGACTGGGATAGGGATTGATTGAATCACAGTTTTTTCTCTCTTAAGAAATGAGAAAAGAAAAAGAAAGCAGAAAAAAGACAGGAGGAGAGGAGGAGAGAAGGAGAGGAGAGGAGGAGAGGAGAGGAGGAGAGGAGGAGAGAAGGAGAGAAGGAGAGGAGGAGAGGAGGAGAGGAGGAGAGGAGGAGAGGAGGAGAGGAGAGAAGGAGAGGAGGAGAGGTGGAGAGGAGGAGAGAAGGAGAGGAGGAGAGGAGGAGAGGAGGAGAGAAGGAGAGAAGGAGAGGAGGAGAGAAGGAGAGAAGGAGAGGAGGAGAGGAGGAAAGGAGGAGAGAAGGAGAGGAGAGGAGGAGAGAAGGAGAGAAGGAGAGGAGGAGAGGAGGAGAGAAGGAGAGGAGGAGAGGAGGAGAGAAGGAGAGGAGGAGAGGAGAGGAGTAGAGGAGGAGAGAAGGAGAGAAGGAGAGAAGGAGAGGAGGAGAGGAGGAGAGGAGGAGAGAAGGAGAGGAGGAGAGGAGGAGAGAAGGAGAGAAGGAGAGGAGGAGAGGAGGAGAGGAGGAGAGAGGGAGAGAAGGAGAGGAGGAGAGAAGGAGAGAAGGAGAGAAGGAGAGAAGGAGAGAAGGAGAGGAGGAGAGAGACTCCCAAACAGCCATTAGTTAATGTGTGTTCTCCTCTAACCATAGTTTGGGGGGGTATATGATTGAGCTGAGTTGATAGAGGGTCTCCCCGCGTAACTGAAACATGTTGTGACGTGAGAACATTTGACTCAGCCAGTGTGCTGCGATGTATTATAAAAAGAGTGTGTTAAAGGCCCAGTGATGTGATTTTCATGTGTTTCATATATATTTCCATGCTACGAGGTTGGAATACTATTGTGAAATTTAAAAAATAATGTTAATGCCCTTTAAGTGTAAGAGCTGTTTGAAAAGACTGCCTGAAATGTCAGCCTGTTTTGGCCTGCCTGGTGACATCACCAGGCGGTAAATTAGTTGATAAGAAGATAGTTCAAAACCTCTCTGCCAATAACAGCTAGTATTCAGTTTTCCCCTCCCCACTCAGGCCTAGCAAAATTCATGCTTGAGAAATTTCTCTTTGCTAAGAAGGTATTTTGGTTTCTTTTTTTTAACCATTTTAATTGATAACAATCACAGTAAGGTACTGTGGTACAGAAATGATTTGATGTTGAGATAAAAATGGCTGCATTGGGCCTTTAAGTATATTCACTATATTCACGCTTTTGAAGTCTCACATTTCCTATTATCAACTCCGAAAAGCTGCAGTCAATGTATTATGTATTCCTTCCGTACCTTGAAACAGTGTCAAAGTGTCTTTGTTTCTCCAAAACATCCTCATCGAGGGAAGTAGTGACATCATTTCACTTCCTACATTATTCAGTACAAACTTCACAGACGGTAGTATCTCTGTCTGTTTGAAAACACAAAGCCATATTTGATCTCCTGAAATTAATAGTCGAAGTGTATCACTGAATGCATGGATAAAGCCTCAGCATGTCATCCACATGCACAAGTAGGATGGGAATTGGCCATTGCATATATTCTACATGTTTAGCATATTATACAATCACAGGCTCATACATTAGAGATATAGATTAGCCTATAGATATTTATCTTGAAAATAGTACAGAGAGAGCGATGAGTAAGCAGCAAGATTTGTGACCTGTTGCCACAAGAAAAGGTCAACCAGTGAAGAACAAACACCATTGTAAATACAACCCATATTTATGCTTATTTATTTTCCCTTTTGTACATTCACCATTTGCACATCGTTACAACAATGTATATAGACACAACATGGAACTTCTGTATTGTTTATTTCACTTTCTTTAAATGATCTACTTCACTTGCTTTGGCAATGTTAACATAATGTTTCCCATGCCAATAAAGCCCTTGAATTGCATTGAGAGAGAAAGAGGGAGACATGAGTGAGGGAGAGTGAGGGAGAGAGAGAAAGGGAGAGGGCGGGAGAGAGAGGGGAAGAGAGGGAGGGAGAGGGAGAGAGAGAGGGGAAGAGAGGGAGGGAGAGGGAGAGAGAGAAGGAGAGGGAGGGAGGTTGGAGAGAGGGAGGGGGGAGAGAGAGGGAGAGAGAGAGAAAGAGGGAGGGGGAGAGAGGGAGAGAGAGAGAGAGAGAGAGAGAGAGAGAGAAAGAGGGAGGGGAGAGAGGGAGGGAGGGAGGGAGAGAGGGAGGGAGGGAGGGAGGGAGGGAGGGAGGGAGGGAGGGAGGGAGGGAGGGAGGGAGGGAGGGAGGGAGGGAGGGAGGGAGGGAGGGAGGGAGGGAGATTGTACTGTGTAAAATACAAAGCCCTGCTGGATATATGAATCAGATAAGAGTTATTCCTCCTGCCAGAACATGTTCTCTTCAGTCTTATAGTTATTCCACCTGCCAGAACATGTTATCTTCAGTCTCAGAGTTATTCCACCTGCCAGAACATGTTCTCTTCAGTCTCAGAGCAGCAACCAGGGTATCACTCTAACAGAGACCTCACACTATGCCCGTAATCACACACACACACACACACACACACACACACACACACACACACACACACACACACACACACACACACACACACACACACACACACACTACACCCATAATCACACACACACACATACACACTACACTCAAAATCACACACACCCATGCGCACCACGCACATACAGACAGACACACAGACAGACACACAGACACACATACAGACAGACACACACACACACACACAGACACACTCCTACTCCACCTGGTAATAATGTCATCTGTATCCTGTGTCCTCCTCAAAACCCTGTCATCAGGGGACTTTTCTCCCAACAGGGTTGCAGCTCTGTAAATTACCTGTTTTATTTCACTCCTTCGCTACCTATTTCCCCTCCTTCCCTCCAAAATAGTTGTTGAACTGACTTGTTCCTTGGCCGCATGAAATGTAAGAGCAGGGTTATGTATCAAATGGAATACTATTCTCTACATAGTGCACTACTTTTGCACTTTTGTGTAAAAAAGTAGTGCGATATATAGGGAATAGGGTGCCATTGGGGACACAGATCAAGTGTTCAGGTGTTGTCCAGTGGAAAAAGTGGTTCAAAATATATGTTCCTGAGTAGGGCTGTTCAGACATTCAAACCTATTTAACATACTGATCTTTTTCCCTTCACAGCTGTTGAGGTTTAATTATGTTTTTATGTAGATTGAAATGTGGAATGTATTGTTCAACACAAATGAATGCACAGACGATTGACTGACTTTTCCAGGTTCTTTGTGTGTTCTGTTCTCAAGGACGTGGGTTTCCAGGTTCTTTGTGTGTTCTGTTCTCAAGGACGTGGGTTTACAGGTTCTTTGTGTGTTCTGTTCTCAAGGACGTGGGTTTCCAGGTTCTTTGTGTGTTCTGTTCTCAAGGACGTGGGTTTCCAGGTTCTTTGTGTGTTCTGTTCTCAAGGACGTGGGTTTCCAGGTTCTTTGTGTGTTCTGTTCTCAAGGACGTGGGTTTCCAGGTTCTTTGTGTGTTCTGTTCTCAAGGACGTGGGTTTCCAGGTTCTTTGTGTGTTCTGTTCTCAAGGACGTGGGTTTCCAGGTTCTTTGTGTGTTCTGTTCTCAAGGACGTGGGTTTCCAGGTTCTTTGTGTGTTCTGTTCTCAAGGACGTGGGTTTCCAGGTTCTTTGTGTGTTCTGTTCTCAAGGACGTGGGTTTCCAGGTTCTTTGTGTGTTCTGTTCTCAAGGACGTGGGTTTCCAGGTTCTTTGTGTGTTCTGTTCTCAAGGACGTGGGTTTCCAGGTTCTTTGTGTGTTCTGTTCTCAAGGACGTGGGTTTCCAGGTTCTTTGTGTGTTCTGTTCTCAAGGACGTGGGTTTCCAGGTTCTTTGTGTGTTCTGTTCTCAAGGACGTGGGTTTCCAGGTTGTCTATGTTTATTTGTTTGTTTATTTATTTGAAACCAAGCGTTGCTCAAGTAGACTGTCCAATATTCTCCAAAAATCCTATTTTACCAAGTTTTCTAAATTAAAAACAACTAAATATTTATGTAGAAATTCCCGCATAACCATTTTTTTTACTTTTCATTATAAACAAGGCTAAACCATTTTTCTAAATCGGTGTCTAAATGTGAATGATGATTGTTTGACAGTTGCTTTTGACGACTGTTTTAAGTTTTTCTCTAAACTTTCAAACTTTAAAGGACCAAGCGACGTTGAGCGCTATCAAATGGGTAATAAGAAAATCCCATTCAATTATAAGAGGCCGGTAGAAGATTGGCTGCAGGAGAAAGGTAAACCTTTTACCAGATCTTCTAGAATATTCTGGAATGTTTTTGTTTTCTTGTCATGTCATTGGCTTGTTTTTACCCCTCAATCCTTCTAGAATGGATCCACAGCAATTCCTTTTTAAACCCATTAAACCATAATTAAAATAAACTTACTGTCAATTGTATTTTGTTCGTTTTTTTCCTCATTTTGTTGCCATTCCCTTCTTGTCATCATGTTTAAACTCAGAGTTGTGAATCATTGACGCTGACCAGTTATTAAAGGGACTGGTGTAATCCACAAACAACACATGATCAAATCTGATCTCTCACAACCAATAGTTGAACTTTGCTAAAAAAAAGAAACACAAATCTCCCTGCTGAAAGCTCCAGTAATATTTGTGGACAAACTTAACAGAGAGTCTATATTTGTTTGAGTTGGAGCTCTAAACTAAGTTCCAGGCTCTATGTTGTGGTGTTACTCCCACGGTTTGACACATCCAACCGAAGCATTCCTCTTGTTTTGGCAACAGCAATAGTAACAGTAATTGGGACCTAATTGTCCGAACTCTACTCAGCAATAACATAAAGACCATCACCGTGTAGCATAGCCTAGTGGTTAGAGCGTTGGACTAGTAACCTGAAGGTTGCAAGTTCAAACCCCCGAGCTGACAAGGTACAAATCTGTTGTTCTGCCCCTGAACAGGCAGTTAACCCACTGTTCCCAGGCCGTCATTGAAAATAAGAATTTGTTCTTAACTGACTTGCCTGGTTAAATAAAGGTACAATTGAATAGAACATTTGGAATGAAATGGTCTACTTCCATTCCACACAGTCTTTTACTATTCATTGTCTAGTCTCTACCTCACTGCTGTTTATTACAATGGAGAGGTGTAATGGAGAATTGTGCTCCCGATATATTCTGCTTCTTACTCATTTTCGTGCTTGACATAATATCATTATAAACTACATTTAAAGTGGATTGCCTAAACTTGCTAAGATGATTATAAAGTCCCTTTAACAACGTCTAAAAACACAAAGCAGTTTATGATCCTATTAGCATGTACTACATGCATGGATCAACATAATATTTATTTTTATGTTACAATGATATGAGATTTATTTCCCTTTTCATTTCATGCCCAATGTATTGTAATTGTGAATGTGACAAATGCAATGAGCCTGCAGTGCTGTGTGTGTGTGTTATGGAAATTTGATTTCCAATTAGGATTCTCTTGTATTCTGAGTGTTATTTGTATATTTCATTTCAGAACTAATGCATGAGCAGTGTGTTTTGACTGCGATGGTTTACTGTGTATTTCAGGACATGTACGACAGTCTTTTAGTTGCATTTTATCCCATTATGTTGCAATACAAAAGGACTCACTTGTTTCCTTTGAAATCATTGAACTGTTACTGATTATATTGCGTTGTTCAGGGGAATGCAGTCAATGTTTCTGTTTTCATGTGTCAAAGATCTTTTCCAAACACACTTAACTGACCTTACAGATCTGGGTTCAAATACATGTGTATTTGAGTATCTGGTATTTAATATACTTTTTATTTGTGTATTTTCAAATACACAGTCCAAAACAAGTAGCTGTGTTTGAGTATTTTAATGGTTATTTGTAAAAAAAATACATATATAATAAATAAGAAAGTATACCAAATTGTATTTGAGAGTATTTTCAAAAACTTATTTCAAATACTGTTTTCAAATACATGGGTTAAGCGCATAGGAGTTTATTAGAGTATTTTCCAATACTTTCCAAGTATTTTTCCAAATACCTTCAAATATTCAAGTGATATATTTTAAATAGTATTTGAACCCAGGTCTGATACAGACACAATTAAAACATCGACACGTTAAATATGCATCAGTCGAGATGCATTGACACATCTTCACGCTAACGTTAACGAACTCCCAGCGCTTGTCACCAGAGGAGCATTAGAGGTAAAGATTTATAAATGCAGTAAAACCAACGTGTGGACAATATGAGTGTAGACTACTTAAATAAATCAAGTACAACCAATTTAAGTGCATTGTAATGGTGTTCTCCCTGCTGTCCCCCTCTCATCTCCTCTCAGGCCGGCAGCTCACCATCTTCAACACCCAGGCGGCCATCTCTATAGGTGGTAATGACCGTAAACGTCCCTACCAGGGCCAGCTGTCTGGCCTCTACTACAACGGACTAAAGGTACGATTCATTGACTGATTTGATAAATAAAAGTCGAAAGAAATCCACTCCAGCTGAAAAATCCGTAATGGGTGGACTGGCAGCCATTTTGAGTGTTCACATATAATTAAAGCAGGAAGTAAAATCTAATTCTATAGTATATACTATTCTAAGGTCCTCAACATGGCTGCCGAAGGTCACGCCAACATCAAGGTGAACGGGAGCGTCCGATTGGTGGGTGACATGCCCACCAGTAGGGGCGCTGCCCGCACCACCACCTCTGTGCCACCTGAGATGTCCACCACCTTCATAGAGACCACTACGACTCTGTCAACGACCACCACGAGGAAACAGCGCTCCCCACCCACCATTCAGGTATGGGTAGGGGAAGATGGGGGGGGAAGGTCATTGATCAGGGAGGGAGGAAATGGACGTGTGTGTATGAAAGATTAGTGGAGGGAAATGTGTGATGTTACATCATGTTACCTGTTGGGCACACAGTGCATTCGGAAAGTATTCCGGACCCTTGACTTTTTCCACATTTTGTTACATTTACACAACCTTATTCTAAAATGTATAGATGTTTTTCCCTCAATCTACACACAGTACCACATAATGACAAAGTGAAAACAGTTTTTTTAGAAATGTTTGCAAATTTATTAAAAATAAAAAACAGAAAAACCTTATTTTAATTGTATTGTTTTTTTATTTCACCTTTATTTAACCAGGTAGGCCAGTTGAGAACACCTTTATTTAACCAGGTAGGCCAATTGAGAACACCTTTATTTAACCAGGTAGGCCAGTTGAGAACACCTTTATTTAACCAGGTAGGCCAATTGAGAACACCTTTATTTAACCAGGTAGGCCAGTTGAGAACACCTTTATTTAACCAGGTAGGCCAGTTGAGAACAAGTTCTCCTTTACAACTGCAACCTGGCCAAGATAAAGCAAAGCAGTGTGACACAAACAACAGAGTTGCACATGGAATAAACAAAAATACAGTCAATAACACAATAGAAAAGTCTATGTTCAGTGTGTGCAAATGAAGTAAAATTACAATTTCGCAAATAAACACTGGAGTGATAGATGTGCAGAAGATTAATGTGCAAGTAGAGATACTGGGGTGCAAAGGAGAAATAATATATATATATATTAAATATAATAAATAACAATATGTGGATGAGGTAGTTGGATGGGTTATTTACATATGGGCTATGTACAGGTGCAATGGTCTGTATGCTGCTCTGATAGCTGATGCTTAAAGTTAGTGAGGGAGATACGAGTGTCTAGCTTCAGTGATTTTTGCAATTCATTCCAGTCATTGGCAGCAGAGAACTGGAAGGAAAGGCGCTTTTGGGGATGACCAGTGAGATATACCTACTGGAGCGCATGCTACGGGTGGCTGCTGCCATGGTGACCAGTGAGCTGAGATAAGGCGGGGCTTTACCTAGTAAGGACTTATTGATGACCTGGAGCCAGTGGGTTTGGCGATGAATATGAAGCGAGGGCCAGCCAACGAGAGCACATAGGGCGGAGTGGTGAGTAACATGGGGCTTTGGTGACGAAACAGATTGCACTGTGATAGACTGCATCCAATTTGCTGAGTAGAGTGTTGAAGGCTATTTTGTAAATGACATCGTCGAAGTCAAGGATCGGTAGGATAGTCAGTTTTACGAGGGTATGTTTGGCAGCATGAGTGAAGGATGCTTTGTTGCAAAATAGGAAGCGCCAATTCTAGATTTAATTTTGGATTGAAGATTCTTAATATGAGTCTGGAAGGAGAGTTTACAGTCTAACCAGACACCTAGGTATTTGTAGTTGTCCACATATTCTAAGTCAGATCCGTCCAGAGTAGTGATGCTGGACGGGTGGGCAGGTGAGGGCAGCGATCGGTTAAAGAGCGTGCATTTGGTTTTACTTGCATTTAAGAGCAGTTGGAGGCCACGGAAGGAGAGTTGTATGCCATTGAAGCTCATCTGGAGGTTAGTTAACACAGTGTCCAAAGAAGGGCCTGAGGTATACAGAATGGTGTCGTCTGCATAGAGGTGGATCAGAGAATCACCAGCAGCAAGAGCAACATTATAGATGTATACAGAGAAAAGAATCGGCCTGAAAATTTAACCCTGTGGCACCCCCATAGAGACTGGCAGAGGTCCCCCGATTTGACACACTGAACTCTTGGTTTCTCAGTCATTTGAGAATCCAAGGCTGTTGAGTCTGCCGATAAGAATGCGGGGATTGACAGAGTCAAAAGCGTTGGCCAGGTCGATGTATACGGTTCCACAGTATTGTCTTTTGTAGATGGTGATTATGATATTGTTTAGGACCTTAAGTGTGGCTGAGGTGCACCCACGACCAGCTTGGAAACCAGACTGCATAGAGGAGAAGGTACAGTGGGATTCAAAATGTTTGGTGATCTGTTTGTTAACTTGGCTTTCGAAGACCTTAGAAAGGCAGGGTAGGATAGATATAGGTCTGTAACGGTTTGGGTCTAGAGTGTCTCCCCCTTTCAAGAGGGGGATGACCGAGACAGCTTTCCAATCTTTGGGGATCTCAGACGATACGAAATAGCGGTTGAACAGGCTAGTAATAGGGGTTGCAAAAATTGCGGAGGATAATTTTAGAAAGAGAGGGTCCATATTGTCTAGCCTAGCTGATTGGTAGGGGTCCAGATTTTGCAGCTCTTTCAGAACATCAGCTGTCTGGATTTGGGTGAAGGAGAAATGGGGGAGGCTTGGGCAAGTTGCTGGGGGGGGTGCAGAGCTGTTGACTGGGGTAGGGGTAGCCAGTTGAAAAGCAAGGCCAGCCGTAGAAAAATGCCAATACTTACTTATTTATATAAGTATTCAGACCCTTTTTTTAAGAGACTTATCTGAGAAGTGTATCCTGTTTCCATTGATCATCCTTGAGATGTTTCTACAACTTGATTGGAGTCCACCTGTGGTAAATGCAATTGATTGGACATGATTTGGAAAGACACACATGTCTATATAGGGTCCCACAGTTGACAGTGCATGTCAGAGCAAAAACCAAGCCATGAGGTCGAAGGAATTGTCTTAGGAGCTCGGAGATAGCATTGTGTTGAGGCATGTATATCTGGGAAAGGGTACAAAAAAAATGTCTGCATTGAAGGTCCCCAAGAACACAGTGGCCTCCATTATTCTTAAGTGGAAGAATTTTTAACCACTAAGACTCTTCCTAGAGCTGGCCACCCGGCCAAACTGAGCAATCGGATGAGAAGGGGGGTCAGGGAGGTGACCAAGAGCCCGATGGTCACTCTGACAGAGCTCTACAGTTCCTCTGTGTAGATGGGAGAACCTTCCAGAAGGACAAACATCTCTGCAGCACTCCACTAATCAGGCCTTTATGGTGGAGTGGCCCTATTAGAGTTTCCCAAAAGGCACCTAAAGGACTCTCAGACCATGAGAAACAAGATTCTCTGGTCTGATGAAACCAAGATTGAATTATTTGGCCAAAATTCCAAGCGACACGCCTGGAGGAAACCTGGCACCATCCCTACGGTGAAGAGTGGTGGTGGCAGAATCATGCTGTGGGGATGTTTTTCAGTGTCGGGGACTGGAAGACTAGTCAGGATCGAGGGAAAGATGAACAGAGAAAAGTACAGAGAGATCCTTGATGAAAACATGCTCCAGAGTGCCCAGGACCTCAGAATGGGGCGATGGTTCGCTTTCTAACAGGACAACGACCATAAACACACAGCCAGGACAGCGCAGGAGTTGCTTCAGGGCAAGTCTCTGAATGTCCTTGAGTGGCCCAGCCAGATCACAGACTTGAACCTAATCGAACATCTCTGGAGAGACCTGAAAATAGCTGAGCAGCAACGCTCCCCATCCAACCTGGCAGAGCTTGAGAGGATCTTCAGAGAAAAATGGGAGAAACTCCCCAAATACAGGTGTGCCAAGCTTGTAGCATCATACCCCAAAAGACGCAAGGAAGGTTGTAATCACTGCTAAAGGTGCTTCAACAAAGTACTGAGTAAAGGGTCAGAAAAATTATTTAAATGTCATATTTCAGTTTCATATTTTATTAAAACGTGCACACAAAAAAACTGTTTTTGCTTTGTCATTATGGAGTATTGTGTGTAGATTGATGATGATTTTTAAATAAGGCTGTAACGTAACAAAATGTGGAAAACGTCAAGGGGTCTGAATACTTTCTGAATGTAATGTTCTAAGATTATTAGTATAATTCTAACAAGTAGACAGTCAAGTAAGTATTGGCCTCTTCAATAAGGGTTTTAGTTCTGTTTCAATTACCATTGTCCACATGACTACTACTGCTGCCAACCATGCGGCTCCTGGTTTAAGCGATTCCTTTACTTGCCAGGTTTGGGGATTTGAGCTCTTCTCCTTGCTTGGTTTATCATGGATTGGATATATGTATCACCGTGGCAGAGGATTGGGTATATGTATCACCGTGGCAGAGGATTGGGTATATGTATCACCATGGCAGAGGTTTGGGTATATGTATCACCGTGGCAGAGGTTTGGGTATATGTATCACCGTGGCAGAGGTTTGGGTATATGTATCACCGTGGCAGAGGATTGGGTATATGTATCACTGTGGCAGAGGATTGGGTATATGTATCACCGTGGCAGAGGATTGGATATATGTATCACCGTGGCAGAGGATTGGGTATATGTATCACCGTGGCAGAGGATTGGGTATATGTATCACCGTGGCAGAGGTTTGGGTATATGTATCACCGTGGCAGAGGATTGGGTATATGTATCACCGTGGCAGAGGATTGGGTATCTGTTTCACAGTGGCAGAGGATTGGATACATGTTTCGCAGATGATTGGATATCTGTTTCACAGTGGCGATTGATTGGGTATCTGTTTCACAGTGGCAGAGGATTGGATACATGTTTCGCAGATGATTGGATGTCTGTTTCACAGTGGCGATTGATTGGGTATATGTTTCACAGTGGCAGAGGATTGGATACATGTTTCGCAAAGGATTGGATATATGTATCACCGTGGCAGAGGATTGGATATATGTATCACAGTGGCAGAGGATTGGTTATATGTTTCACAGTGGCGATTGATTGGATATATTTTTCACATTGGCAGAGGATTAGATACTGTATATGTTTCACAGTGGCAGAGGATTAGATACATGTATCACCGTGGCAGAGGATCGGATATATGTTTCACAGTGGCAGAGGATCGGATATACAGTGCCTTGCGAAAGTATTCGGCCCCCTTGAACTTTGCGACCTTTTGCCACATTTCAGGCTTCAAACATAAAGATATAAAACTGTATTGTTTTGTGAAGAATCAACAACAAGTGGGACACAATCATGAAGTGGAACGACATTTATTGGATATTTCAAACAAATCAAAAACGGAAAAATTGGGCGTGCAAAATTATTCAGCCCCCTTAAGTTAATACTTTGTAGCGCCACCTTTTGCTGCGATTACAGCTGTAAGTCGCTTGGGGTATGTCTCTAACAGTTTTGCACATCGAGAGACTGAAATTTTTTCCCATTCCTCCTTGCAAAACAGCTCGAGCTCGAGCATTTGTGAACAGCAGTTTTCAGTTCTTTCCACAGATTCTTGATTGGATTCAGGTCTGGACTTTGACTTGGCCATTCTAACACCTGGATATGTTTATTTTTGAACCATTCCATTGTAGATTTTGCTTTATGTTTTGGATCATTGTCTTGTTGGAAGACAAATCTCCGTCCCAGTCTCAGGTCTTTTGCAGACTCCATCAGGTTTTCTTCCAGAATGGTCCTGTATTTGGCTCCATTCATCTTCCCATCAATTTTAACCATCTTCCCTGTCCCTGCTGAAGAAAATCAAGCCCAAACCATGATGCTGCCACCACCATGTTTGACAGTGGGGATGGTGTGTTCAGGGTGATGAGCTGTGTTGCTTTTTCGCCAAACATAACGTTTTGCATTGTTGCCAAAAAGTTCAATTTTGGTTTCATCTGACCAGAGCACCTTCTTCCACATGTTTGGTGTGTCTCCCAGGTGGCTTGTGGCAAACTTTAAACGACACTTTTTATGGATATCTTTAAGAAATGTCTTTCTTCTTGCCACTCTTCCATAAAGGCCAGATTTGTGCAGGTCTTGGTAGATTTGCAGTGGTCTGATACTCCTTCCATTTCAATATTATCGCTTGCACAGTGCTCCTTGGGATGTTTAAAGCTTGGGAAATCTTTTTGTATCCAAATCCGGCTTTAAACTTCTTCACAACAGTATCTCGGACCTGCCTGGTGTGTTCCTTGTTCTTCATGATGCTCTCTGCGCTTTTAACGGACCTCTGAGACTATCACAGTGCAGGTGCATTTATACGGAGACTTGATTACACACAGGTGGATTGTATTAATCATCATTAGTCATTTAGGTCAACATTGGATCATTCAGAGATCCTCACTGAACTTCTGGAGAGAGTTTGCTGCACTGAAAGTAAAGGGGCTGAATAATTTTGCACGCCCAATTTTTCAGTTTTTGATTTGTTAAAAAAGTTTGAAATATCCAATAAATGTCGTTCCACTTCATGATTGTGTCCCACTTGTTGTTGATTCTTCACAAAAAAATACAGTTTCATATCTTTATGTTTGAAGCCTGAAATGTGGCAAAAGGTCGCAAAGTTCAAGGGGGCCGAATACTTTCGCAAGGCACTGTATGTTTCACAGTGGCAGAGGGATTAGATACATGTTTCACAGTGGTAGAGGATTCGGTACATGTTTCACAGTGGCAGAGGATCGGTTATATGTTTCACAGTGGCAGAGGGTTGAAACGCTTCTCCCGAGTCAGTCCTATACAGACGTGCTTTCACTTCCTCTTAGCCTCATAAAAATGTAACCCATAGACTGGACTTTCCCTTCAATGTAATGTTCAGAGTGGCGTTCTAGGGATTCAATATATATGTCTAGTCTGTCCTGTCAGCTCTGGGGATGGGGATGGGGCACCAGTCCCCCAAATTGCAGGCTATTCCCTTTGAAGAGCACTACTTTTGACCAGGGCTCTGGACTCAAAAGTAGTATGTAGGGAATAGGGTGCCAATCGGGAAACAACCTGGGTGTCTCTTCCTGTCTTTTACTGACTCGCTGCCTCCTCTCGGCCCTGCCATGCCATGCAACCCTGTATAACAAAGGGTTTTGTGAAAATGCATCGTGAATGTAAGCTAATGAATGTCTCCGGCTTGCCAAGAAAGTAATCACGCCGAGCGTTGTTTTGATGCTTGGAGGACAGATTGAATTGGCAGTGTTCATACTAACCATAACTCTCCCAACAGCCCCGGAGCAACAGGGCCAACCAACAGACAATCAATCAATCAAATGTATTAATAAAGCCCTTTTAACATCAGCTGATGTAACAAAGTGCTGTACAGAAACCCAGCCTAAAACCCCAAACAGCAAGCAATGCAGGTGTAGAAGCACGGTGGCTAGGAAAAACTCCCTAGAAAGGCCAAAACCTAGGAAGAAACCTAGAGAGGAACCAGGCTCTGAGGGGTGGCCAGTCGTCTTCTGGCTGTGCCGGGTGGAGATTATAAGATTACATGGCTAAGATGTTCTTCAAGATGTTCAAACGTTCACAGATGACCAGCAGGGTCAAATAATAATCACAGTAGTTGTAGAGGGTGCAACAGGTCAGTACCTCAGGAGTAAAAGTCAGTTGGCTTTTCATAGCCGAGCTTTCAGTGTTCGAGACAGCAGGTGCGGTATAGAGAGAGAGACGAAAACAGCAGGTCCGGGACAAGGTAGAACGTAGGGTGAACAGGTCAGGGTTCCCTAGCCGCGGGCAGAACAGTTGAACCTGGAGCCGCAGCACGACCAGTTGGACTTGGGACAGCTAGGAGTCATCAGGCCAGGTAATCCTGAGGCATGATCCTAGGGCTCAGGTCCTCTAAAACGGGAGGGAGAATTAGAGGGAGCATACTTAAATTCACACAAGACAGCAGATAAGACAGAAGATTTACACCTGATATAACAGACACCAGCACTGTTAAACAAATGATCCAGTGCCTAGATAATGATGACCTCTCGTGTCATCACTGCCTGTTGCAGCGAGCGCCTGCATAGAGGTAAAGAGAGGAGAAAAAGATCTGGGTACAGGGAATAGGATGGCCTGGGTGTAGGGAATAGGATGGTCTGTATGTAGGGAATAGGATGGCCTGGGTGTAGGGAATAGGATGGTCTGTATGTAGGGAATAGGATGGTCTGGATGTAGGGAATAGGATGGTCTGGATGTAGGGAATAGGATGGTCTGGATGTAGGGAATAGGATGGTCTGGGTGTAGGGAATAGGATGGTCTGGGTGTAGGGAATAGGATGGTCTGTGTGTAGGGATTAGGATGGTCTGGGTGTAGGGAATAGGATGGTCTGGATGTAGGGAATAGGATGGTCTGGGTGTAGGGAATGGGATGGTCTGGATGTAGGGAATAGGATGGTCTGGATGTAGGGAATAGGGTGCTCTAGATGTAGGGAACACACACACACACTTTATGGGCATCAATAGAGCATTATGCTGGTGCCATCCTGCTGATTCAGATCCATTTGTCTCCCCTGCCTGTCTCTCCTGCCTGTATCCCCTGCCTGTCTCACCTGCCTGTCTCCCCTGCAAGTCTCTCCTGCCTGTTGCTCCTGCCTGTCTCGTCTGCCTGTCTCGTCTGCCTGTATCCCCTGCCTGTCTCTCCTAACTGTCTCTCCTGCCTGTCTCTCCTGCCTGTCTCACCTGCCTGTATCCCCTGCCTGTATCCCGTGCCTATCACCCCTGCCTGTCTCTCCTGCCTGTATCACCTGCCTGTCTCGTCTGCCTGTCTCGTCTGCCTGTCTCGTCTGCCTGTCTCGTCTGCCTGTCTCGTCTGCCTGTCTCGTCTGCCTGTCTCGTCTGCCTGTCTCACCTGCCTGTCGCTGCTGCCTGTCTCGTCTGCCTGTCTCTGCTGCCTGTCTCCCCTGCCTGCCTGCTGCATCAACAAGGTCACCGTGGAAGATAGGATACCCAGTATTATTATGGAGAAACATAGTGTTTTTTATATCACAGACTATCACAAGGCTGTCCGTATCACAAAAACAGGTCATAAACGGTGTCTTTATGAGACCATATCTTCTCAAAGTCGAATACTGGTATATTTTGGTGACTCTGATACCAAGCATACAAATGAACAAGTGTGCCTAGCATACCAGGTTGATTTGAATGCTTATTGGCCAGACTGATCTCCATAGGCATGGGGTATCTTACAGTAGTCTCTCTCTAACTATCTCTAACGTCTGGAGGAGCTCTCAATAAGTTGTTTTCTTGCTTCCCTCTTGACTATTTCAAGTAACTCTTCAAGTCCAAGGGCTGTAGCCATTTTGATTCACACTGTTGTGTCACAGTGTTGTGAATTCATTTTCTGGGGCTGTGGTTTACAGATCCCTGGTTGACTGTAAACTATGTGGTGTGAGAGCTACTGTAAGAGACATGAGATGAGGAGAGAACCTCTAGAGGTTGGCAGTTGGCACATTGTGATGTTGTGGTAGTGCAGAGACTTGCAAGGCCCCTGGCTGGGAGTGTGTGTGAGATCGAGAAAGACAGAGAGAGAGAAAGACAGAAAGACAAGATAAATTAAAAGGGAGAGACTGAATTGGGGCTATTTTGGTCAGTCTTTCTGACACTCTCTGGCATGACATGCCATCTTTGTCCCACGAGGTGTTGGATCGCATTTCATCTGTGGATCAACACAACTGCAGAAAGAGACAGAGAGACAAAGAAAAATATAGAGAGGGACAGAGAAAGAGAAAGAGAAACATCAACAGAGAGAGGGAGCGAGAGAGGGAGCGAGAGAGAGAGAGAGAGCGTTAGAGGTGCGGGGTAGCAGATAGAGAGCCAATCACACGCTTAATTAATGATAGTCTCTGTGGGAGGTAGACTCCCACAGAGCGAGGCCTGGAGGCCCAGGTTGGGACAGGGTGGCCAGGTAGAGAGGAGGGATGGGGATGATGAAAATATCCAGTGATGTGTGAATAGTCTGTCCCAGAGGGAGTATGTCTGGTAGAGAAAGAGGATAACACTGACGCTCCACAGGGACCAGCAATACTGAGCTGATTGAGATCCAGCTGTGGTCCCATAGACATATACAGAGGGGCTACCACTAGAGAGAGTTCCCAAATGAAGAGAAGTGCAATCTAAAATGATGACATAAAATGGTGCCTGCCAATCTTTCCCCTTTAAATTTGCAGTGTGAATTCTTCAAAGCAGCTAAATCCCAGATTAAAGCAATAGCTTCAACTGTAGTCAAAGGTATAGTGCATATCATGCTGAGGCCCGACCGTACGGTTGTAATTCAAGGAGTTCACATATACAGAGAGTTGCCTCCAGCATTTCTGAAAGCAGGGGGGAATCTCTCTCACTCTGCCTAGAGAATATATATGGAGAGACAGCCAAGAGAAGATATATTCGGAGCGATTGTACTTCCACGTTCTCCTCCGTTTAGCAGTTTACACTTTCTTTGATGCTACGCCTCAAAGCAAGACGACTAATCCTAATGATTTTAGCTCTTATTCCTTATCCCCCTTTTCTTATGGGAGGAGAGGAAAGGGGGAGAGGAGAGTAGCGTGAGTCATCGTGCTGTCATATAATCACAACCCAGTGTTAATCATATGGAGGCAGAGAGATATATCAATATAACTCATGAATGAGTACCGGATAGTCTTATTAAAAGTATGTGAGGTATGATATGTGCACGTAGTGTGAGGAAGATGTGTAATCAAACAATATTGCCTCTGGTTGGGAATGGGAGCTGGCAATGGAATCCTTTAAACAATCTACCCTATCGAGGGAGATCAGCATCTCTTTCTCAATGAACTCCATGTCACACACACACGCACACACGCACACACGCACACACACACACACACACACACACCCACGTGGGGGTAATTAGGATAGTCGGCTGTAATCCTGGACCATGGAGGAGGCGGGTTTAAAGTTATTAGCATTGTTGTCATCGGTGTGAACTTGCTTTCGTCCGTCGTCTTCTACTTGATAGGTTAGCATTGTTGGTGAGAGGGAAACTAATGGAGAATAATTATGTGAGCTACCTGCTGAAATGAAGTACATAGTTTAATCTAGAGAGTGTCATTTCAATATGATTGAGTGTTTAATTACTTCAAATGTACATGTTTATTAATATATAGTAATGAATAACACATGAATACAATTTATTACCCATTCATACGTAGACGGTCATAGAATAGTAGTGGAGCTAATAGGAGGTTGTGTGTGTGTGTGTGTGTGTTTGCATGTGTGTGTGTGTGTTATGTCAGAGACCACTATGATGTCAGAGACCACTATATCCACAGACATGTGACTAACAGAAATTGAATAATGTGTCCCTGAACAGAGGGGGGTGGATAAAAATCAAAGTAACAGTCAGTATCTGGTGTGGCCACCAGCTACATTAAATACTGCAGTACATGTCCTCCTCATGGATTGCACCAGATTTGCCAGTTCTTGCTGTGAGATGTCACCCCACTCTTCCACCAAGGCACCTGCAAGATCCCGTACATTTCTGGGGGTAATGGCCCGAGCCCTCACCCTCCGATCCAACAGGTCCCAGATGTGCTCAATGGGATTGAAATCTGGGCTCTTTGCTGGCCATGGCAGAACACTGACAATCCTGTCTTGCAGGAAATCACGCACAGAATGAGCAGTATGGCTGGTAGCATTGTCATGCAGGAGGGTCATGTCAGGATGAGCCTACAGGAAGTGTACCACATGTGGACGAGGATGTCTTCCCTGTAACGCACAGCGTTGAGATTGCCTGCAATGACAACAAGCTCAGTCCGATGATGCTGTGACACACCGCCCCAGACCATGATGGACCCTCCATGTCCAAATCGTTCCCGCTCCAGAGTACAGACCTCTGTGTAATGCTCGTTCGTTCGATGATAACCGCGAATCTGACCATCAACCCTGTTGAGAGTAAACCGTGACTCGTTAGTGAAGAGCACTTTTTGCCAGTCCTGTCTGGTCCAGCGACGGTGGTTTTGTGCCCATAGGTGCGGCAGTGTAGCCTAGTGGTTAGAGCATTGGACTAGTAACCGAAAGGTTGCAAGTTCAAATCCCCGAGCTGACAAGGTACAAAATCTGTCATTCTGCTCTTGAACAGGCAGTTAACCCACTGTTCCTAGGCCGTCATTGAAAATAAGAATTTGTTCTTAACTGACTTGCCTAGTAAAATAAAGGTGACATTTTTTTTTTAAAGGTGACATTGTTGCCGGTGATGTCTGGTGAGGACCTGCCTTACAACAGGCCTACAAGCCCTCAGTCCAGCCTCTCTCAGCCTATTGCAGACAGTCTGAGCACTGATGGAGGGATTGTACGTTCCTGGTGTAACTCGGGCAGTTGTTGTTGCCATCCTGTACCTGTCCTGCAGGTGTGATGTTCAGATGTACCGATCCTGTGCAGGTGATGTTACACGTGGTCTGCCACTGCGAAGACGATCAGCTTTCCGTCCTGTCTCCCTGTAGCTCTGTCTTAGGCGTCTCACAGTACGGACATTGCAATTTATTGCCCTGGCCACATCTGCAGTCCTCATGCCTCTTTGCAGCATGCCTAAGGCATGTTCACGCAGATGAGTAGGGACCCTTGGCACCTTTCTTTTGGTGTTTTTGAGACTCAGTAGAAAGGCCTCTTTAGTGTCCTACATTTTCATAACTGTGACCTTAATTGCCTACCGTCTGTAAGCTGTTAGTGTCTTAAAAACCGTTCCACAGGTGCATGTCCATTAATTGTTTATGGTTAATTGAACAGGTATGGGAAACAGTGTTTATTTTAAACCCTTTACAATGAAGACCTGTGAAGTTATTTGGATTTTTACAAATTATCTTTGAAAGACAGGATCCTGAAAGAGGGACGTTTCTTTTTTTGCTGAGTTTAGATCAATCTAATTCTTGCTAATAAAAACAAAATGAATCCATAGGCCTAATGGACACATGCTCAAACTGGCACACTTTTCATAGACTTAAAGGAGCAATCTGTAGTTGCTACATCCATTTTTGGACTTGTAAATTATATATATATATATATATATATATCCATTGATTCTTGAAGAATATAACTTATAAATGTCTCATGAGCTTAGTTTAACTGTCACACTCCATGAGAACCCAAAATATATGTTTTTTTATAACAATGTTTGTAAACATTATAAATGTAAACAAACACTGTATAGCCTCATAACATGGTTAAAACAATATGTTTTACATAATGCAGGGTCAGTCCTTGCAATCATAGCTCTGTCTATTAATCTGAGAGTGGTTACATTTCTCCAGGCCCATCCCTCAGCTTTTTACCAAAACAGAGGCGGGGCACCCATTTTGTTATTGTTTCATCTGTGGAGTTGCCCTTTAAACAGCTGCATTTTATCAAGATATCAAAGTGTCACCAACTAAAAGGTAAACAACAGGCCGATAGCAAATGCAGCATACGACATTCATTTTCCACATGTAAATAGCCCTTTTCAGTAGTGCTCAAAGCAGGCCGTTCCATGAGGGCAGCATTTATTCTCCAACTCAAATCAATGAGCCCAACAGAGTAAGGCTGGGTAATAAATCCTTAGTCTTGGGGTCATGCTCAGGTAAAACTGTTTGGCTAATCTATAGTTCCTTATTTCAAAGTACTATTCTTGAAGATCAAGGGGCATAACATTTATTGGAATGACTGGAATTCTGATAGACATTGGTTTTTAATGTAAAGACATAATTGAATGTATTATTATATGTAGTAGAAAGCGATGGGTTAGAAGAAGCCTACATAACCCATAAAGTAACATTAAACATCCATATATGGCCAGCTATGTAAACTTTAACATTGATTTCTCCTGAAATAGATATCGTTCAATTGGTAACATACATTTTTGTCTTCTTCTAATGCCTCTTAAGGGGAAAGTAATCTAAAAGTAATGGAAGGTAATCAGATTACATTACTGAGTTTGGGTAATCCAAAAGTTACGTTACTGATTACAATTCTGGACAGGTAACTAGTAACTGTAACAGATTTACATTTAGAAAGTAACCATGCCAACCCTGGGGCCACAGAATAAATACACATTATGTAAATACTGTGGCGTTGTCTGTGATGTCATAATGAAATATATTATAAGTGCTTTATTGGCTAAGCCCAGCTGCTTTTCTGGTTCATTTCTAATGGGGAAGACGAGGATAATAATTCACATTGTTGCCCATAGAGAATTGTTATAATACATTACGCTACTACAGCACACTAAAGCCTGTTGCAAGCCAATATATGCGTCCCAAATTGCACCCTATTCCCTATGCAGTGCACTACTTTTAAACAGGGCTCATATAGCTCTGGTCAAAAGTAGTGCACTAGCAGGCCATTTGGTAAACAGTCAATACCAGGAATCATGTACAACAGAGGCTCTGGAGTATATTTTATGCAATTCCTTCATCAGTTAGTTACAGCGTTTTCAACTTTCATATTTTGTAAATAGAGACTTAATTGAATATGCTTAATTTGGTTTGTGCTCATTAGGAGCTGAACTCAGAAGGGACCTCGTTGTTTAATTTGTGAAAAGTAAAGATTTCAGCTTAGCGGCTTGGGTAATGAACGTGGCACAGCAAAACACATTGATTCTGTATCACAGCCTTGAAATAATAATACCTTCTGTGAGAGAGGAGCATGACGATGCAAGACCAGACCATAGGTATATGTCCAACTGTTTCTTCTTGAACTCAAACAACCTTCCATTCAATTCAATCAAAGAACCATATTCTTGCTGTGTTTACAGTGTTTCTGAGGGAGACTGTTCAAGAGTCATTAGCCCTGACCACGGCACCCTATTCCCAGGGCACTGGTGAGAAGTGGTGCGCTAGGGAATAAGGTGCCTCCCCTTCCCCTCTTCACACTTCCCTCTTTGAACAGGGACCTGTCATTTAAACATCCATGTACAGTACAACCTTACAAGCGTACAGAACAGCATGTGTGTCGAGCACATTTTAGCTGCGGCTCCAGCATAGCTCATATCACACTGCACAGCATGGGAAGAATTTCATCTCTCGCTCTCCCTATCTTTCTCGCTTTCTCACCCTACTTCTCTCCCTACCTCTCTCCCTCTCTCTTTCTCTCTCCCTACCTCTCCCTACCTCTCTCCCTCTCTCTTTCTCTCTCCCTAACTCTCACTACCTCTCTCCCGCTCTCTTTCTCTCTCCCTAACTGTCCCTACCTTTCTCCCTCTCTCTTTCTCTCTCCCTACCTCTCTCCCTCTCTCTTTCTCTGTCCCTACTTCTCCCTACCCCTCTCTCTCTGCCTACCTCTCCCTACCTCTCCCTACCTCTCTCCCTCTCTCTTTCTCTCTCCCTACCTCTCTCCCTCTCTCTTTCTCTGTCCCTACTTCTCCCTACCCCTCTCTCTCTGCCTACCTCTCCCTACCTCTCCCAACTCCTCTCTCTCTCCCTACCTCTCCCTACCCCTACCTCTCCCTACCTCTCCCTACCTACCTCCCTTTCTCTCTCTCTCTCTCTCTCTCTCTCGCTCTCCCTCTCTCTCTACCTCTCTATACCTCTCCCTACCACTCCCTACCGCTCTCCCTACCCCTCTCTCTACCTCTCCCTACCTCTCACCCTCTCTCGCTACCTCTCTCTCCCTCCCTACCTCTCCCTACCTCTCCCTACCTACCTCCCTTTCTCTCTCTCTCTCTCTCTCTCTCTCTCTCTCTCTCTCTCTCTCTCGCTCTCCCTCTCTCTCTACCTCTCTGTACCTCTCCCTACCACTACCTACCGCTCTCCCTACCCCTCTCTCTACCTCTCCCTACCTCTCTCCCTCTCTCGCTACCTCTCTCTCTCTCCCTCCCTACCTCTCCCTCTCTCCCTCCTCTCTGAGTGTTAGTTAGCCCCTCCCCGATGACCTTGTCCTCAGCAGCAGCAGCAGTGATTAAGGATCAGGGCCAAATACCATTTCCTTTTTACCAATTCCACAGGAAGATAAGTGACTGCTGTTTGATACGGGCCCACCGGGCAATTAGACCGCACTGTGGCACTGCATCCCAAACAGAACCCTATTTGATATATACTGCACTAGGGGCCCTGGTCAAAAGTAGTGCACTATGTAGGGAATAGGGTGCCTTTTGTGACGCAGTCTGTGACTGCCAGCCTGCTACCCTTCTCCCAGTGCTTTGTTAGTGCTCTCTGTGTACAGAAGCCAGGCCAGATTATTAAATACCCCGCACAACCTATTGCACTGAAACTGCAATGCGAGACGGCAGTGTGAACAATGATATGTATTTTCTACTTCTTTTTTCGTTATTTTTCTTTTATCCTCTGCGGTATCTATGACCTGAGAGGAAACAATAATGCTGAACGGAGGAAGTCCAGGAAAAGAGAGGAGAGGAGAGGAGAGGAGAGGAGAGGAGAGGAGAGGAGAAGAGAGGAGAGGAGAGGAGAGGAGAGGAGAGGAGAGGAGAGGAGAGGAGAGGAGAGGAGAGGAGAGGAGAGGAGAGGAGAGGAGAGGAGAGGAGAGGAGAGGAGAGGAGAGGAGAGGAGAGGAGAGGAGAGGAGAGGGCCCACTAAGGGTGGCTCTTTGGAAATATCAATATTTGATCTTGGAAATCACTTAGCTCATGGTTTTGGATTTATAGTTGGTTATAGAACCCATTTAGCTGTAATACAGCTTCCACATTAAGGAGCACAGTAAACATCTGAAAACTAACCTCTGCGGGTCTGTAATGGTATTATCGTTGTGTTTAATGGGGTGCTGGTGTTCTATTGCAGCTCTATATTATCTATTATCTCTAATGTGTTTGGTTTTAATGAAAAGCAATCATGTAATTGTAGACCTCATCCAGCAGCATCATACGTTACCACTCCACTGAGACATACAGCAACGTCGACATTTAAGAATAGGACTTTTCGTCCAGCTGTTAATAGTATATGTGCCACCATATAGTTCCCCCTCCGCCCCGCCCTCCTCTCTGCCTCCTCCTCTCTATCCCCTCTCATCTATCTGTGAGGGAGTGAGTGAAAAGAGTTGTGGCAGCCTATTGATAGTTATAAGGCTGAATACCATCGATTCCCCTTGTAATACAAACCTCTCCTCTTATCGTTCTGTCAAAGCCCAGATCAGACATGATTACACAGATCAGACATGATTACACAGATCAGACATGATTACACAGATCAGACATGATTACACAGATCAGACATGATTACACAGATCAGACACAATCGAAATGAAAGCTTCCTTCAAGGAGATGACTTTCTGAGGGAGTGGATTTTATTTATTTTAATCACTGCCCTGGGTCTTCTTCTTTTTTTTACCGGAGGCCTCCTACTGGCCCTCCAACACCACTTCCAGCAGCATCCGGTCCCCCATCCAGGGACTGACCAGGAACAAACATGCTTTGCTTCAGAGGCAAGCCAGCAGTTTCAAGGTAGTATGCTGCTGGCTGGAGAGGACATTATAGGAGAGGAGAGGAGAGGAGAGGAGAGGAGAGGAGAGGAGAGGAGAGGAGAGGAGAGGAGAGGAGAGGAGAGGAGAGGAGAGGAGAGGAGAGGAGAGGAGAGGAGAGGAGAGGAGAGGAGAGGAGAGGAGAGGAGAGGAGAGGAGAGGAGAGGAGAGGAGAGGAGAGGAGAGGAGAGGGCGAAAGGTGAGGCTGTACGTATGTATTTATAACCCATTGAATACTGTATGCTGTATGTGGAAACATATCCCTCCTCCATATCTCTCAAACCACAGAGGAGCTCAAGGTTACCGCGACAACAACAGGAACATGCTTCTTATCCCGTGTCTTACATTTGCCCTTCTTCTACTGTGTGGCCGGCCACTCTGATCTCCACGACGACAACTCACACCGCTAGAGGATAGCCATGGAAACGGTCAGAGAGTATAAAAGGCAGACCTTGAGTTGGAATTGATTCATGCTTCCTTTGTTCTCACCCCCAAAAACAATCTCTACGCCACGGGGGGTTGTGCTCTGTTGTCGCATTGTAAATAAGGCAAATTGGGTTTTGATGGTTGAGATGATATCTGGCCTTGTTGGATGCTGTTGTCCCCCCCATGTCCCTCCTTGCCGTCTGGGCAGAAAACAGCAGGGTATATGTGAAGATAAAGTCTAATATGTAATATGTAACTACCCTTGCTCTGTGATGTCCCCCATATATGTGTATATATGGACAGAGTTAACCATCCCTTCCCCTAGGCTCTGACACAAGCCTGTACCATCTCATAATTGATGTAGAAGCCAATCTGGGGTTTCAGCAGATCCGGTTATAGGTGTACATTTTAGGACTCAAATGCAACCCTAATCCCTATATAGTGCAGTACTTTAAACCAGGGCCCATATAGTTCTAGTTAAAAGTAGTGAATAGGGAATAGGGTGCCAGTAGGGACCTATTACATGTCTGCTCCACTATATCTTCTCAGAGTCTGTAGGGCTGGAGGGTTTATCCGGCTAATCAGATCACAGGCATATAGGATGGCCCAGAGCTGTAAACATCCAAATGTAAATAAATAAATACACTACTAACCTCAGGTGAGAGACAGTTCTACAACGTGCACTACTAACCTCAGGTGAGAGACAGTTCTACAACGTGCACTACTAACCTCAGGTATGAGACAGTTCTACAACGTGCACTACTAACCTCAGGTATGAGACAGTTCTACAACGTGCACTACTAACCTCAGGTATGAGACAGTTCTACAACGTGCACTACTAACCTCAGGTATGAGACAGTTCTACAATGTGCACTACTAACCTCAGGTATGAGACAGTTCTACAACGTGCACTACTAACCTCAGGTATGAGACAGTTCTACAACGTGCACTACTAACCTCAGGTATGAGACAGTTCTACAACGTGCACTACTAACCTCAGGTATGAGACAGTTCTACAACGTGCACTACTAACCTCAGGTATGAGACAGTTCTACAACGTGCACTACTAACCTCAGGTATGAGACAGTTCTACAATGTGCACTACTAACCTCAGGTATGAGACAGTTCTACAATGTGCACTACTAACCTCAGGTATGAGACAGTTCTAGAACGCGCACTACTAACCTCAGGTATGAGACAGTTCTACAACATGCACTACTAACCTCAGGTATGAGACAGTTCTACAATGTGCACTACTAACCTCAGGTATGAGACAGTTCTACAACGTGCACTACTAACCTCAGGTATGAGACAGTTCTACAACGTGCACTACTAACCTCAGGTATGAGACAGTTCTACAACGTGCACTACTAACCTCAGGTATGAGACAGTTCTAGAACGCGCACTACTAACCTCAGGTATGAGACAGTTCTACAACATGCACTACTAACCTCAGGTATGAGACAGTTCTACAATGTGCACTACTAACCTCAGGTATGAGACAGTTCTACAACGTGCACTACTAACCTCAGGTATGAGACAGTTCTACAACGTGCACTACTAACCTCAGGTATGAGACAGTTCTACAACGTGCACTACTAACCTCAGGTATGAGACAGTTCTACAACGTGCACTACTAACCTCAGGTATGAGACAGTTCTACAATGTGCACTACTAACCTCAGGTATGAGACAGTTCTACAACGTGCACTACTAACCTCAGGTATGAGACAGTTCTACAACATGCACTACTAACCTCAGGTATGAGACAGTTCTACAATGTGCACTACTAACCTCAGGTATGAGACAGTTCTACAACGTGCACTACTAACCTCAGGTATGAGACAGTTCTACAACGTGCACTACTAACCTCAGGTATGAGACAGTTCTACAACGTGCACTACTAACCTCAGGTATGAGACAGTTCTACAACGTGCACTACTAACCTCAGGTATGAGACAGTTCTACAATGTGCACTACTAACCTCAGGTATGAGACAGTTCTACAACGTGCACTACTAACCTCAGGTATGAGACAGTTCTACAATGTGCACTACTAACCTCAGGTATGAGACAGTTCTACAATGTGCACTACTAACCTCAGGTGAGAGACAGTTCTACAACGTGCACTACTAACCTCAGGTGAGAGACAGTTCTACAACGTGCACTATTAACCTCAGGTATGAGACAGTTCTACAACGTGCACTACTAACCTCAGGTATGAGACAGTTCTACAACGTGCACTACTAACCTCAGGTGAGAGACAGTTCTACAACGTGCACTATTAACCTCAGGTATGAGACAGTTCTACAATGTGCACTACTAACCTCAGGTATGAGACAGTTCTACAACGTGCACTACTAACCTCAGGTATGAGACAGTTCTACAACGTGCACTACTAACCTCAGGTATGAGGCAGTTCTAGAACGTGCACTACTAACCTCAGGTATGAGACAGTTCTACAACGTGCACTACTAACCTCAGGTGAGAGACAGTTCTACAACGTGCACTACTAACCTCAGGTATGAGACAGTTCTACAATGTGCACTACTAACCTCAGGTGAGAGACAGTTCTACAACGTGCACTACAAACCTCAGGTGAGAGACAGTTCTACAACGTGCACTACTAACCTCAGGTATGAGACAGTTCTACAACGTGCACTACTAACCTCAGGTATGAGACAGTTCTACAATGTGCACTACTAACCTCAGGTGAGAGACAGTTCTACAATGTGCACTATTAACCTCAGGTATGAGACAGTTCTAGAACGTGCACTACTAACCTCAGGTAAGAGACAGGTCTACAACGTGCACTACTAACCTCAGGTGAGAGACAGTTCTACAACGTGCACTACTAACCTCAGGTATGAGACAGGTCTACAACGTGCACTACTAACCTCAGGTGAGAGACAGTTCTACAACGTGCACTACTAACCTCAGGTATGAGACAGTTCTACAACGTGCACTACTAACCTCAGGTGAGAGACAGTTCTACAACGTGCACTACTAACCTCAGGTATGAGACAGTTCTACAACGTGCACTACTAACCTCAGGTATGAGACAGTTCTACAACGTGCACTACTAACCTCAGGTATGAGACAGTTCTACAACGTGCACTACTAACCTCAGGTATGGGACAGTTCTACAACGTGCACTACTAACCTCAGGTGAGAGACAGTTCTACAAAGTGCACTACTAACCTCAGGTGAGAGACAGTTCTACAACGTGCACTACTAACCTCAGGTGAGACAGACAGGTGAAAGGGGTCCAACAATGTAACTCAGTTGTTATACATCCTGTAGCTCTGCTACTGAAAACTGTGTGAAACATCAGTGAATATTCATCATGCACAGAGTGAATCAGAGAAATATCTACAAGGACTTAGGAAAAGTTGTTAATCACCACATAATAGTTGGAATTAGAGGGCTGGCGTTTTTAGCTGTTTTGGTCTGAATGTGATTCATTCTGCACCTTTTAAGAGGGTCAAGCCTGATTGCGGGTCTAGCTGGTGATTTGTTCCGTTGCGATTGGCGTGGTAATTATAGGCTTGTTCTGATAACGGTTGCTGCAGCACGAGACTGCTCTGATGATTCTCAGAGTTCTAGAAGCACTGATTAGTTCTGTAAAGAGAATGCTCCGTCTTCACCATTCTGTAGCCTTACTTCTCCCACAAGGAGAATGGCAAGGCTGTGTGCATGTGTATCTATCTGTATCTATCTGCTAGGCTGTTATAATGACATCCGTAGTCTCAGTAATGATTGTGTCATTCCTTTGTTGTTTTAGGGGCTAAAGATTATATAACAGCGTTATATGGTGAATGTCAGATAGTCCTCATATCTCAAGCTTTATGCATCCTCAGCCTTGCATTATTCACATTGCGCAAAAACACATGGACGCACACAAACACACTGCACCGCCACCCTGTAATACCCTCTGCCTCACACACACACACACACACACACACAGTCACACACTCCCGCTTGCAGGAAGGAAGATGAAAGACAGTTTGTTGAGAGTAATTGCAGAAAAAATAAATCACTTTGCTGCCAAAATATATCCCACTGCATGTTATGGAGATTTAGCCAGAGAATTGGATTCCTCCAGCTGTGAAATCCCTTTCTGTATTCTTGCCGGCCATACACATCATTATTCTACACTACAGAATACTACAGAGCCAGGCAACACTATTTCTCTCTTCAATGCACCGGCAATTTTGCTTTTGAAAATGTTGCGTTCCATTGCAGTCATTTACTTGACCTGCCTAGCGTGTGTTTATTGATGTTTCTGACCATCTCACAGAGAGGAGTGTGATTCATGCGTCGGCTCCTTGGTTTTGCATCAGCATCAAGATGGTGAATTAAGCTCCAAATCTTGACTATCTCAGATAAAGTCATGGTGGGTTTGACTTTGAATATAATTCATGTCATGAAATGCACTCAGATCTGCATTATATTCAAAGAAATAGAGTACATGAGTGGTTCAGAACCTGTTCACTTAGATAATTTTTTCTCAAACCTGTATAAACTGAAGGAACCAAGACTCCCTCCTTTTGCCAATCCACAACTCAGCGATGCCTGTCCACTTATATTGGACTTACCAAGCTTGTGTAAGGTGGAACTAACCCCAAGCTCCCTTCTTTCCTCCAAACCCCTCAAATATTTTCTGTTTCAGTTCAATACTAGTGTTCTGCTAGTGTTCTAGTGTTATTCTAGTGGTCTGGAGATCTGCTAGTGTTCTAGTGTTCTGCTAGTTTTCTAGTGTTCTGCTAGTGTTCTAGTGTTCTGCTAGTGGTCTAGAGCTCTGCTAGTGTTCTAGTGTTCTGCTAGTGTTCTAGTGTTCTGCTAGTGTTCTAGTGTTCTGCTAGTGTTCTAGTGTTCTGCTTGTGTTCTAGAGTTCTGCTAGTGTTCTAGACTTCTGCTAGTGTTCTAGAGTTCTGCTAGTGTTCTGCTAGTGTTCTAGTGTTCTGCTAGTATTCTGCTAGTGTTCTAGTGTTCTGCTAGTGTTCTAGTGTTCTGCTAGTGTTCTACTAGGGTTCTAGAGTTCTGCTAGTATTCTAGTGTTCTGCTAGTGTTCTGCTAGGGTTCTAGATTTATGCTAGTGTTCTAGTGTTCTAGTGTTCTGCTACTGTTCTAGAATTCTGAACTATATGTGAAGTCAGGTCATAGAGAGAGGAGAGATTACAAAGCCCAGTGAGAGACAGATGTTTCAGGCTGAGAAATTTGATAGCTTTGTTGTTGTCTGACACAACACCCTGCTGCCTCACATCCTACCTCCTCTGGTCCTGCTGTTGGTTTATTCCTCCTAGGCTCAGACAGAAAGCATAAACCTACCGTCTTTCTCTCCTTCCCTCTACTTGCTCCTCTGGTTCTGTTGTGGGTTTGTTCTCTAACTCTGCTGTGAGACTATGAAACATATGTCCTGGAGACCGACATGACAAAGATATTACAACACACCCTGCCGACCGTCCTATAGTGGCCCATCTCTCCCATCATCTCCCAGTGTCCTATAGTGGGTTAATCTCTCAAACATGTGTTCCCTTTGACATGGTGGGATAGTCGCTGAGACATGTGTTCCCTCTGACATGGTGGGATAGTCGCTGAGACATGTGTTCCCTCTGACATGGTGGGATAGTCTCTGAGACATGTGTTCCCTCTGACATGGTGGGATAGTCTCTGAGACATATGTTCCCTCTGCCATGGTGGGTTAGTCTCTCAAACATGTGTTCCCTCTGACATGGTGGGATAGTCGCTGAGACATGTGTTCCATCTGACATGGTGGGATAGTCTCTGAGACATGTGTTCCCTCTGACATGTTGGGATAGTCTCTGAGACAAACATGTTCCTTCTATCATGGTGGGATAGTCTCTGAGACAGACATGTTCCTTCTATCATGGTGGGATAGTCTCTGAGACAAACATGTTCCTTCTATCATGGTGGGATAGTCTCTTAGATATGTGTTCCCTCTGACATAGTGGGATAGTCTCTGAGACAGACATGTTCCTTCTAGCATGGTGGGATAGTCTCTGAGACATGTGTTCCCTCTGACATAGTGGGATAGTCTCTGAGACAGACATGTTCCTTCTATCATGGTGGGATAGTCTCTGAGACAGACATGTTCCTTCTATCATGGTGGGATAGTCTCTGAGACAGACATGTTCCTTCTATCATGGTGGGATAGTCTCTGAGACAGACATGTTCCTTCTATCATGGTGGGATAGTCTCTGAGACATGTGTTCCCTCTGACATGGTGGTTTAGTCTCTCAAACATGTGTTCCCTCTGACATGGTGGTTTCGTCTCTGAGACATGTGTTCCCTCTGACATAGTGGGATAGTCTCTGAGACAGACATGTTCCTTCTATCATGGTGGGATAGTCTCTGAGACAAACATGTTCCTTCTATCATGGTGGGATAGTCTCTGAGACAGACATGTTCCTTCTATCATGGTGGGATAGTCTCTGAGACAGACATGTTCCTTCTATCATGGTGGGATAGTCTCTGAGACATGTGTTCCCTCTGACATGGTGGTTTAGTCTCTCAAACATGTGTTCCCTCTGACATGGTGGGTTAGTCTCTGAGACATGTGTTCCCTCTGACATAGTGGGATAGTCTCTGAGACAGACATGTCCCTTCTATCATGGTGGGATAGTCTCTGAGACATGTGTTCCCTCTGACATAGTGGGATAGTCTCTGAGACAGACATGTCCCTTCTATCATGGTGGGATAGTCTCTGAGACAGACATGTCCCTTCTATCATGGTGGGATAGTCTCTGAGACAGACATGCCTTCCTTCTGTAAAGAGAATGTAACAGGGTTTTCTCCCAGCCACAGAGACATGCGTTCTATACTTTGAGACTTATTGGAGAACGGGTGAGAGCTGCAGGTACCCCCTCAGGCACAGAGGCTTCGAACATGTTCCCTGTGCACAGTGGGCCAGACATGGGCTCTACATCAGTACTTCCCAATCCACTCTAATCAGGGAACATCAGACGTTCCACCTTTTTGTTTTAGCCCCAACTGGCACCTGATTCAATTAGTCAAGGGGTTGATGATTAGTAGACTAATGGATTCAGTTGTGCCTGTTCAGGACTATAACAAATATGTGAAACGCCTGGTGGTCCCTGAGGAGAGTGTTGTGAAACCCTGCTCTACATAAAAGTAGATGGGTAAAGGCATATGAATGTATCGCCTGAAGCTGAAAACAAAAAGCCTAGAACGTTTTGGGCTTAGAATGTGTCGGCATTAGAATGTCTCGGGTTTAGAATGTGTCTGGTTTAGAGTGTGTCTGGTTTAGGGTGTGTCTGGTTTAGAGTGTGTCTGGTTTTAGAATGTGTCTGGTTTAGAGTGAGTCTGGATTAGAGTGAGTCTGGTTTAGAGTGTGGCGGGTTTAGAATGTGTCTGGTTCAGAATGTCTGGTTAGAATGTGTCTGTGGCAGGTTTAGAATGTGTCAGGTTTAGAATGTGTCAGGTTTAGAATGTGTCAGGTTTAGAATGTGTCAGGTTTAGAATGTGTCGGGTTTAGAATGTGTCTGGTTCAGACTGTCTGGTTTAGAATGTGTCTGTGGCAGGTTTAGAATGTGGCAGGTTTAGAATGTGGCAGGTATAGAATGTGTCAGGTGTAGATAATGTGTCAGGTGTAGAATGTGTCAGGTGTAGAATGTGTCAGGTGTAAGATTGTGTCAGGTGTAGAATGTGTCAGGTGTAGATTGTGTCAGGTGTAGAATGTGTCAGGTGTAGAATGTGTCAGGTGTAGAATGTGTCAGGTGTAGAATGTGTCAGGTTTAGCATGTGTCAGGTGTAGAATGTGTCTAGTTCAGAGTGTGTCTAGTTTAGAATGTGTCAGGTGTAGAATGTGTCAGATGTAGAATGTGTCTTGTTTATAATGTCAGGTGTAGAATGTGTCAGGTGTAGAATGTGTCTCGTTTAGAATGTCAGGTGTAGAATGTGTCTAGTTTAGAATGTGTCAGGTGTAGAATGTGTCAGGTGTAGAATGTGTCAGGTGTAGAATGTGTCAGGTGTAGAATGTGTCAGGTGTAGAATGTGTCTAGTTTAGAATGTCAGGTGTAGAATGTGTCCAGGTGTAGAATGTGTCTAGTTTAGAAGGTGTCAGGTTAGAATGTGTCTGTGGCAGGTTTAGAATGTGTCAGGTTAGAATGTGTCAGTTAGAATGTGTCAGGTTTAGAATGTGTCGGGTTTAGAATGTGTCTGGTTCAGAATGTCTGGTTTAGAATGTGTCTGTGGCAGGTTTAGAATGTGGCAGGTTTAGAATGTGGCAGGTGTAGAATGTGTCAGGTGTAGAATGTGTCAGGTGTAGAATGTGTCAGGTGTAGAATGTGTCAGGTGTAGAATGTGTCAGGTGTAGAATGTGTCAGGTGTAGAATGTGTCAGGTGTAGAATGTGTCAGGTGTAGAATGTGTCAGGTGTAGAATGTGTCAGGTGTAGAATGTGTCAGGTGTAGAATGTGTCAGGTGTAGAATGTGTCAGGTGTAGAATGTGTCTAGTTTAGAATGTGTCAGGTGTAGAATGTGTCAGGTGTAGAATGTGTCAGGTGTAGAATGTGTCGGGTGTAGAATGTGTCAGGTGTAGAATGTGTCAGGTGTAGAATGTGTCAGGTGTAGAATGTGTCAGGTGTAGAATGTGTCAGGTGTAGAATGTGTCAGGTGTAGAATGTGTCAGGTGTAGAATGTGTCAGGTGTAGAATGTGTCAGGTGTAGAATGTGTCAGGTGTAGAATGTGTCAGGTGTAGAATGTGTCTAGTTTAGAATGTGTCTAGTTTAGAATGTCAGGTGTAGAATGTGTCAGGTGTAGAATGTGTCTAGTTTAGAAGGTGTCAGGTTGTAGAATGTGTCTGGATTAGAATGTGTCTAGTTTAGAAGGTGTCTGGTGTAGAATGTGTCTAGTTTAGAATGTATCAGGTGTAGAATGTCAGGTGTAGAATATCAGGTGTAGAATGTGTCTAGTTCAGAATGTGTCAGGTGTAGAATGTGTCTAGTTTAGAATGTGTCAGGTGTTAGAACTGTGTCAGGTGTTAGAATGTGTCAGGTTTAGAATGTGTCAGGTGTAGAATGTGTCTAGTTCAGAATGTGTCTAGTTCAGAATGTTGTCTAGTTCAGAATGTGTCAGGTGTAGAATGTGTCTCGTTCAGAATGTGTCTCGTTCAGAATGTGTCCTCGTTCAGAATGTGTCAGGTGTAGAATGTGTCTAGTTTAGAATGTGTCTAGTTCAGAATGTGTCTAGTTTAGAATGTGTCAGGTGTAGAATGTGTCTAGTTCAGAGTGTGTCTAGTTTAGAATGTGTCAGGTGTAGAATGTGTCAGATGTAGAATGTGTCTTGTTTATAATGTCAGGTGTAGAATGTGTCAGGTGTAGAATGTGTCTCGTTTAGAATGTCAGGTGTAGAATGTGTCTAGTTTAGAATGTGTCAGGTGTAGAATGTGTCAGGTGTAGAATGTGTCAGGTGTAGAATGTGTCAGGTGTAGAATGTGTCAGGTGTAGAATGTGTCAGGTGTAGAATGTGTCAGGTGTAGAATGTGTCAGGTGTAGAATGTGTCAGGTGTAGAATGTGTCAGGTGTAGAATGTGTCAGGTGTAGAATGTGTCAGGTGTAGAATGTGTCAGGTGTAGAATGTGTCTAGTTTAGAATGTGTCAGGTGTAGAATGTGTCAGGTGTAGAATGTGTCAGGTGTAGAATGTGTCGGGTGTAGAATGTGTCAGGTGTAGAATGTGTCAGGTGTAGAATGTGTCAGGTGTAGAATGTGTCAGGTGTAGAATGTGTCAGGTGTAGAATGTGTCAGGTGTAGAATGTGTCAGGTGTAGAATGTGTCAGGTGTAGAATGTGTCAGGTGTAGAATGTGTCAGGTGTAGAATGTGTCAGGTGTAGAATGTGTCTAGTTTAGAATGTGTCTAGTTTAGAATGTCAGGTGTAGAATGTGTCAGGTGTAGAATGTGTCTAGTTTAGAAGGTGTCAGGTGTAGAATGTGTCTGGATTAGAATGTGTCTAGTTTAGAAGGTGTCTGGTGTAGAATGTGTCTAGTTTAGAATGTATCAGGTGTAGAATGTCAGGTGTAGAATATCAGGTGTAGAATGTGTCTAGTTCAGAATGTGTCAGGTGTAGAATGTGTCTAGTTTAGAATGTGTCAGGTGTAGAATGTGTCAGGTGTAGAATGTGTCAGGTTTAGAATGTGTCAGGTGTAGAATGTGTCTAGTTCAGAATGTGTCTAGTTCAGAATGTGTCTAGTTCAGAATGTGTCAGGTGTAGAATGTGTCTCGTTCAGAATGTGTCTCGTTCAGAATGTGTCTCGTTCAGAATGTGTCAGGTGTAGAATGTGTCTAGTTTAGAATGTGTCTAGTTCAGAATGTGTCTAGTTTAGAATGTGTCAGGTGTAGAATGTGTCTAGTTCAGAGTGTGTCTAGTTTAGAATGTGTCAGGTGTAGAATGTGTCAGATGTAGAATGTGTCTTGTTTATAATGTCAGGTGTAGAATGTGTCAGGTGTAGAATGTGTCTCGTTTAGAATGTCAGGTGTAGAATGTGTCTAGTTTAGAATGTGTCAGGTGTAGAATGTGTCAGGTGTAGAATGTGTCAGGTGTAGAATGTGTCAGGTGTAGAATGTGTCAGGTGTAGAATGTGTCAGGTGTAGAATGTGTCTAGTTTAGAATGTGTCAGGTGTAGAATGTGTCTGGTTTAGAATGTGTCTAGTTTAGAATGTGTCTAGTTTTAGAAGGTTTGTCAGGGTGATAGAATGTGTCTAGTTTAGAAGGTGTCAGGTGTAGAATGTTGTCTAGTTTAGAATGTGTCAGGTGTAGAAGTGTCTAGTTCAGAATGTGTCTAGTTTAGAATGTGTCTAGTTTAGAATGTGTCTAGTTTAGAATGTGTCAGTGTAGAATGTGTCATATGTAGAATGTGTCTTGTTTATAATGTCATGGTGTAGAATGTGTCTAGTTCAGAATGTGTCTAGTTTAGAATGTGTCTAGTTCAGAATGTGTCTAGTTCAGAAGTGTGTAGGTGTTAGAATGTGTCTAGTTCAGAATGTGTCTAGTTTAGAATGTGTCTAGTTCAGAATGTGTCAGGTGTAGAATGTGTCTAGTTTAGAATGTGTCTAGTTTAGAATGTGTCTAGTTTAGAATGTGTCTAGTTTAGAATGTGTCTAGTTTAGAATGTGTCTAGTTCAGAATGTGTCTAGTTTAGAATGTGTCTAGTTCAGAATGTGTCAGGTGTAGAATGTGTCTAGTTTAGAATGTGTCTAGTTCAGAATGTGTCTAGTTCAGAATGTGTCTAGTTTAGAATGTGTCTAGTTCAGAATGTGTCAGGTGTAGAATGTGTCTAGTTCAGAATGTCAGGTGTAGAATGTGTCTAGTTTAGAATGTGTCAGGTGTAGAATGTGTCAGGTGTAGAATGTGTCAGGTATAGAATGTGTCAGGTGTAGAATGTGTCTAGTTTAGAATGTGTCAGGTGTAGAATGTGTCTAGTTTAGAAGGTGTCAGGTGTAGAATGTGTCAGGTGTAGAATGTGTCAGGTGTAGAATGTGTCAGGTGTAGAATGTGTCAGGTGTAGAATGTGTCAGGTGTAGAATGTGTCAGGTGTAGAATGTGTCAGGTGTAGAATGTGTCTAGTTTAGAATGTCAGGTGTTGAATGTGTCAGGTGTAGAATGTGTCTAGTTTAGAAGGTGTCAGGTGTAGAATGTGTCTGGATTAGAATGTGTCTAGTTTAGAAGGTGTCTGGTGTAGAATGTGTCTAGTTTAGAATGTGTCAGGTGTAGAATGTGTCAGGTGTAGAATGTGTCAGGTGTAGAATGTCAGGTGTAGAATGTCAGGTGTAGAATGTGTCTAGTTTAGAATGTGTCAGATGTAGAATGTGTCAGGTGTAAAATGTGTCAGGTGTAGAATGTGTCAGGTGTAGAATGTGTCAGGTGTAGAATGTGTCAGGTGTAGAATGTGTCAGGTGTAGAATGTGTCTAGTTTAGAATGTGTCTAGTGTAGAATGTGTCAGGTGTAGAATGTGTCAGGTGTAGAATGTGTCAGGTGTAGAATGTGTCAGGTGTAGAATGTGTCAGGTGTAGAATGTGTCAGGTGTAGAATGTGTCAGGTGTAGAATGTGTCAGGTTTAGAATGTGTCAGGTATAGAATGTGTCAGGTGTAGAATGTGTCAGGTGTAGAATGTGTCAGGTGTAGAATGTGTCAGGTGTAGAATGTGTCAGGTGTAGAATGTGTCAGGTGTAGAATGTGTCAGGTGTAGAATGTGTCTAGTTTAGAATGTGTCTAGTTTAGAATGTCAGGTGTAGAATGTGTCAGGTGTAGAATGTGTCTAGTTTAGAAGGTGTCAGGTGTAGAATGTGTCTGGATTAGAATGTGTCTAGTTTAGAAGGTGTCTGGTGTAGAATGTGTCTAGTTTAGAATGTATCAGGTGTAGAATGTCAGGTGTAGAATGTCAGGTGTAGAATGTGTCTAGTTCAGAATGTGTCAGGTGTAGAATGTGTCTAGTTTAGAATGTGTCAGGTGTAGAATGTGTCAGGTGTAGAATGTGTCAGGTGTAGAATGTGTCAGGTGTAGAATGTGTCAGGTGTAGAATGTGTCTAGTTCAGAATGTGTCTAGTTCAGAATGTGTCAGGTGTAGAATGTGTCTAGTTCAGAATGTGTCTCGTTCAGAATGTGTCTCGTTCAGAATGTGTCAGGTGTAGAATGTGTCTAGTTTAGAATGTGTCTAGTTCAGAATGTGTCTAGTTTAGAATGTGTCAGGTGTAGAATGTGTCTAGGTCAGAGTGTGTCTAGTTTAGAATGTGTCAGGTGTAGAATGTGTCAGATGTAGAATGTGTCTTGTTTATAATGTCAGGTGTAGAATGTGTCAGGTGTAGAATGTGTCTCGTTTAGAATGTCAGGTGTAGAATGTGTCAGGTGTAGAATGTGTCAGGTGTAGAATGTGTCAGGTGTAGAATGTGTCAGGTGTAGAATGTGTCAGGTGTAGAATGTGTCAGGTGTAGAATGTGTCAGGTGTAGAATGTGTCTAGTTTAGAATGTGTCAGGTGTAGAATGTGTCTGGTTTAGAATGTGTCTAGTTTAGAATGTGTCTAGTTTAGAAGGTGTCAGGTGTAGAATGTGTCTAGTTTAGAAGGTGTCAGGTGTAGAATGTGTCTAGTTTAGAATGTGTCAGGTGTAGAATGTGTCTAGTTCAGAATGTGTCTAGTTTAGAATGTGTCTAGTTTAGAATGTGTCTAGTTTAGAATGTGTCTAGTTTAGAATGTGTCTAGTTCAGAATGTGTCTAGTTTAGAATGTGTCTAGTTCAGAATGTGTCAGGTGTAGAATGTGTCTAGTTTAGAATGTGTCTAGTTCAGAATGTGTCTAGTTCAGAATGTGTCTAGTTTAGAATGTGTCTAGTTCAGAATGTGTCAGGTGTAGAATGTGTCTAGTTTAGAATGTGTCTAGTTTAGAATGTGTCTAGTTTAGAATGTGTCTAGTTTAGAATGTGTCTAGTTTAGAATGTGTCTAGTTCAGAATGTGTCAGGTGTAGAATGTGTCATATGTAGAATGTGTCTTGTTTATAATGTCAGGTGTAGAATGTGTCTAGTTCAGAATGTGTCTAGTTTAGAATGTGTCAGGTGTAGAATGTGTCTAGTTCAGAGTGTGTCTAGTTTAGAATGTGTCAGGTGTAGAATGTGTCTAGTTTAGAATGTGTCTAGTTTAGAATGTGTCTAGTTCAGAATGTGTCTAGTTTAGAATGTGTCTAGTTCAGAATGTGTCAGGTGTAGAATGTGTCTAGTTTAGAATGTGTCTAGTTCAGAATGTGTCTAGTTCAGAATGTGTCTAGTTTAGAATGTGTCTAGTTCAGAATGTGTCAGGTGTAGAATGTGTCTAGTTTAGAATGTGTCTAGTTTAGAATGTGTCTAGTTTAGAATGTGTCTAGTTTAGAATGTGTCTAGTTCAGAATGTGTCAGGTGTAGAATGTGTCATATGTAGAATGTGTCTTGTTTATAATGTCAGGTGTAGAATGTGTCTAGTTCAGAATGTGTCTAGTTTAGAATGTGTCAGGTGTAGAATGTATCTCGTTTAGAATGTCAGGTGTAGAATGTGTCAAGTGTAGAATGTGTCAGGTGTAGAATGTGTCAGGTGTAGAATGTGTCAGGTGTAGAATGTGTCAGGTGTAGAATGTGTCAGGTGTAGAATGTGTCAGGTGTAGAATGTCAGGTGTAGAATGTGTCTAGTTTAGAATGTGTCAGGTGTAGAATGTGTCAGGTGTAGAATGTGTCAGGTGTAGAATGTGTCAGGTGTAGAATGTGTCAGGTGTAGAATGTGTCAGGTGTAGAATGTCAGGTGTAGAATGTGTCTAGTTTAGAATGTGTCAGGTGTAGAATGTGTCAGGTGTAGAATGTGTCAGGTGTAGAATGTGGCAGGTGTAGAATGTGGCAGGTGTAGAATGTGGCAGGTGTAGAATGTGGCAGGTTTAGAATGTGGCAGGTTTAGAATGTGGCAGGTGTAGAATTTGTCAGGTTTAGAATGTGTCTGGTTTAGAATGTGTCAGGTGTAGAATGTCAGGTGTAGAATGTGTCTAGTTTAGAATGTGTCAGGTGTAGAATGTGTCTAGTTTAGAATGTGTCTAGTTTAGAATGTGTCAGGTTTAGGATGTGTCAGGTGTAGAATGTGGCAGGTGTAGAATGTGGCAGGTTTAGAATGTGGCAGGTTTAGAATGTGGCAGGTGTAGAATTTGTCAGGTTTAGAATGTGTCAGGTTTAGAATGTGTCTGGTTTAGAATGTGTCAGGTGTAGAATGTGTCAGGTGTAGAATGTGTCAGGTGTAGAATGTGTCAGGTGTAGAATGTGTCAGGTGTAGAATGTGTCTAGTTTAGAATGTGTCTAGTTTAGAATGTCAGGTGTAGAATGTGTCAGGTGTAGAATGTGTCAGGTGTAGAATGTGTCAGGTGTAGAATGTCAGGTGTAGAATGTTTCTAGTTTAGAATGTGTCAGGTGTAGAATGTGTCTAGTTCAGAATGTGTCTAGTTCAGAATGTGTCTAGTTCAGAATGTGTCTAGTTCAGAATGTGTCTAGTTCAGAATGTGTCAGGTGTAGAATGTGTCAGGTGTAGAATGTGTCTAGTTCAGAATGTGTCTCGTTCAGAATGTGTCTAGTTCAGAATGTGTCAGGTGTAGAATGTGTCTAGTTTAGAATGTGTCTAGTTCAGAATGTGTCTAGTTTAGAATGTTTCAGGTGTAGAATGTGTCTAGTTCAGAGTGTGTCTAGTTTAGAATGTGTCAGGTGTAGAATGTGTCAGATGTAGAATGTGTCTTGTTTATAATGTCAGGTGTAGAATGTGTCAGGTGTAGAATGTGTCAGGTGTAGAATGTGTCAGGTGTAGAATGTGTCAGATGTAGAATGTGTCAGGTGTAGAATGTGTCAGGTGTAGAATGTTTCAGGTGTAGAGTGTCAGGTGTAGAATGTGGTCCTTGTTTTAGAATATGTCTTGTTTAGAATGTGTCAGGTGTAGAATGTGTCTGGTTTTAGAATGTGTCAGGTGTAGAATGTGTCTAGTTTAGAATGTGTCAGGTGTAGAATGTGGTCTAGTTTAGAATGTGTTCAGGTGTAGAATGTGTCTAGTTTAGAATGTGTCAGGTGTAGAATGTGGTCAGGTGTAGAATGTGTCTAGTTCAGAATGTGTCTAGTTCAGAATGTGTCTAGTTCAGAATGTGTCTAGTTCAGAATGTGTCAGGTGTAATGTGTCAGGTGTAGAATGTGTCAGGTGTAGAATGTGTCAGGTGTAGAATGTGTCAGGTGTAGAATGTGTCAGGTGTAGAATGTGTCAGGTGTAGAATGTGTCAGGTGTAGAATGTGTCAGGTGTAGAATGTGTCAGGTGTAGAATGTGTCAGGTGTAGAATGTGTCAGGTGTAGAATGTGTCAGGTGTAGAATGTGTCAGGTGTAGAATGTGTCTAGTTCAGAATGTGTCTCGTTCAGAATGTGTCTAGTTCAGAATGTGTCAGGTGTAGAATGTGTCTAGTTTAGAATGTGTCTAGTTCAGAATGTGTCTAGTTTAGAATGTGTCAGGTGTAGAATGTGTCTAGGTCAGAGTGTGTCCTAGTTTAGAATGTGTCAGGTGTAGAATGTGTCAGATGTAGAATGTGTCTTGTTTATAATGTCAGGTGTAGAATGTGTCAGGTGTAGAATGTGTCTCGTTAGAATGTCAGGTGTAGAATGTGTCAGGTGTAGAATGTGTCAGGTGTAGAATGTGTCAGGTGTAGAATGTGTCAGGTGTAGAATGTGTCAGGTGTAGAATGTGTCAGGTGTAGAATGTGTCAGGTGTAGAATGTGTCTAGTTTAGAAATGTGTCAGGTGTAGAATGTGTCTGGTTTAGAATGTGTCTAGTTTAGAATGTGTCTAGTTTAGAAGGTGTCCAGGTGTAGAATGTGTCTAGTTTAGAAGGTGTCAGGTGTAGAATGTGTCTAGTTTAGAATGTGTCAGGTGTAGAATGTGTCTAGTTCAGAATGTGTCTAGTTTAGAATGTGTCTAGTTTAGAATGTGTCTAGTTTAGAATGTGTCTAGTTTAGAATGTGTCTAGTTCAGAATGTGTCTAGTTTAGAATGTGTCTAGTTCAGAATGTGTCAGGTGTAGAATGTGTCTAGTTTAGAATGTGTCTAGTTCAGAATGTGTCTAGTTCAGAATGTGTCTAGTTTAGAATGTGTCTAGTTCAGAATGTGTCAGGTGTAGAATGTGTCTAGTTTAGAATGTGTCTAGTTTAGAATGTGTCTAGTTTAGAATGTGTCCTAGTTTAGAATGTGTCTAGTTTAGAATGTGTCTAGTTTCAGAATGTGTCAGGTGTAGAATGTGTCCATATGTAGAATGTGTCTTGTTTATAATGTCAGGTGTAGAATGTGTCTAGTTCAGAAATGTGTCTAGTTTAGAATGTGTCAGGTGTAGAATGTGTCTAGTTCAGAGTGTGTCTAGTTTAGAATGTGTCAGGTGTAGAATGTGTCTAGTTTAGAATGTGTCTAGTTTAGAATGTGTCTAGTTCAGAATGTGTCTAGTTTAGAATGTGTCTAGTTCAGAATGTGTCAGGTGTAGAATGTGTCTAGTTTAGAATGTGTCCTAGTTCAGAATGTGTCTAGTTCAGAATGTGTCTAGTTTAGAATGTGTCTAGTTCAGAATGTGTCAGGTGTAGAATGTGTCTAGTTTAGAATGTGTCTAGTTAGAATGTGTCTAGTTTAGAATGTGTCTAGTTTAGAATGTGTCTAGTTCAGAAATGTGTCAGTGTAGAATGTGTCATATGTAGAATGTGTCTTGTTTATAATGTCAGGTGTAGAATGTGTCTAGTTCAGAATGTGTCTAGTTTAGAATGTGTCAGGTGTAGAATGTGTCTAGTTCAGAGTGTGTCTAGTTTAGAATGTGTCAGGTGTAGAATGTGTCATATGTAGAATGTGTCTTGTTTATAATGTCAGGTGTAGAATGTGTCAGGTGTAGAATGTGTCAGGTTAGAATGTGGTCAGGTTTAGAATGTGTCAGGTGTAGAATGTGTCAGGTGTAGAATGTATCTCGTTTAGAATGTCAGGTGTAGAATGTGTCAAGTGTAGAATGTGTCAGGTGTAGAATGTGTCAGGGTGTAGAATGTGTCAGGTGTAGAATGTGTCAGGTGTAGAATGTGTCAGGTGGTAGAATGTGTCAGGTGTAGAATGTCAGGTGTAGAATGTGTCTAGGTTTTTCAGGAGAATGTGTCAGGTGTAGAATGTGCCAGGTGTAAATGTGTCAGGTGTAGAATGTGTCAGGTGTAGAATGTGTCAGGTGTAGAATGTGTCAGGTGTAGAATGTCAGGTGTAGAATGTGTCTAGTTTAGAATGTGTCAGGTGTAGAATGTGTCAGGTGTAGAATGTGTCAGGTGTAGAATGTGTCAGGTGTAGAATCGTGGCAGGTGTAGAATGTGGCAGGTTTAGAATGTGGCAGGTTTAGAATGTGGCAGGTGTAGAATTTGTCAGGTTTAGAATGTGTCTGGTTTAGAATGTGTCAGGTGTAGAATGTCCAGGTGTAGAATGTGTCTAGTTTAGAATGTGTCAGGTGTAGAATGTGTCTAGTTTAGAATGTGTCTAGTTTAGAATGTGTCAGGTTTAGGATGTGTCAGGTGTAGAATGTGGCAGGTGGTAGATGTGGCAGGTTAGAATGTGGCAGGTTTAGAATGTGGCAGGTGTAGAATTTGTCAGGTTTAGAATGTGTCAGGTTTAGAATGTGTCTGGTTTAGAATGTGTCAGGTGTAGAATGTGTCAGGTGTAGAATGTGTCAGGTGTAGAATGTGTCAGGTGTAGAATGTGTCAGGTGTAGAATGTGTCTAGTTTAGAATGTGTCTAGTTTAGAATGTCAGGTTGTAGAATGTGTCAGGTGTAGAATGTGTCAGGTGTAGAATGTGTCAGGTGTAGAATGTCAGGTGTAGAATGTTCTAGTTTAGAATGTGTCAGGTGTAGAATGTGTCTAGTTCAGAATGTGTCTAGTTCAGAATGTGTCTAGTTCAGAATGTGTCTAGTTCAGAATGTGTCTAGTTCAGAATGTGTCAGGTGTAGAATGTGTCAGGTGTAGAATGTGTCTAGTTCAGAATGTGTCTCGTTCAGAATGTGTCTAGTTCAGAATGTGTCAGGTGTAGAATGTGTCTAGTTTAGAATGTGTCTAGTTCAGAATGTGTCTAGTTTAGAATGTTTCAGGTGTAGAATGTGTCTAGTTCAGAGTGTGTCTAGTTTAGAATGTGTCAGGTGTAGAATGTGTCAGATGTAGAATGTGTCTTGTTTATAATGTCAGGTGTAGAATGTCAGGTGTAGACATGTGTCAGGTGTAGAATGTGTCAGGTGTAGAATGTGTCAGATGTAGAATGTGTCAGGTGTAGAATGTGTCAGGTGTAGAATGTTCAGGTGTAGGAGTGGTCAGGTGTAGAATGTGTCTTGTTTAGAATATGTCTTGTTTAGAATGTGTCAGGTGTAGAATGTGTCTGGTTTAGAATGTGTCAGGTGTAGAATGTGTCTAGTTTAGAATGTGTCAGGTGTAGAATGTGTCTAGTTTAGAATGTGTCAGGTGTAGAATGTGTCTAGTTTAGAATGTGTCAGGTGTAGAATGTGTCAGGTGTAGAATGTGTCTAGTTCAGAATGTGTCTAGTTCAGAATGTGTCTAGTTCAGAATGTGTCTAGTTCAGAATGTGTCAGGTGTAGAATGTGTCAGGTGTAGAATGTGTCAGGTGTAGAATGTGTCAGGTGTAGAATGTGTCAGGTGTAGAATGTGTCAGGTGTAGAATGTGTCAGGTGTAGAATGTGTCAGGTGTAGAATGTGTCAGGTGTAGAATGTGTCAGGTGTAGAATGTGTCAGGTGTAGAATGTGTCAGGTGTAGAATGTGTCAGGTGTAGAATGTGTCAGGTGTAGAATGTGTCAGGTGTAGAATGTGTCTAGTTCAGAATGTGTCTCGTTCAGAATGTGTCTAGTTCAGAATGTGTCAGGTGTAGAATGTGTCTAGTTTAGAATGTGTCTAGTTCAGAATGTGTCAGGTGTAGAATGTGTCATATGTAGAATGTGTCTTGTTTATAATGTCAGGTGTAGAATGTGTCTAGTTCAGAATGTGTCTAGTTTAGAATGTGTCAGGTGTAGAATGTGTCTAGTTCAGAATGTGTCTAGTTTAGAATGTGTCAGGTGTAGAATGTGTCTAGTTCAGAGTGTGTCTAGTTTAGAATGTGTCAGGTGTAGAATGTGTCATATGTAGAATGTGTCTTGTTTATAATGTCAGGTGTAGAATGTGTCAGGTGTAGAATGTGTCAGGTTTAGAATGTGTCAGGTGTAGAATGTGTCAGGTGTAGAATGTGTCAGGTGTAGAATGTGTCTCGTTTAGAATGTCAGGTGTAGAATGTGTCTAGTTTAGAATGTGTCAGGTGCAGAATGTGTCAGGTGTAGAATGTGTCTAGTTCAGAATGTGTCTAGTTTAGAATGTGTCTAGTTTAGAATGTGTCTAGTTTAGAATGTGTCAGGTGTAGAATGTGTCATATGTAGAATGTGTCTTGTTTATAATGTCAGGTGTAGAATGTGTCTAGTTCAGAATGTGTCTAGTTTAGAATGTGTCTAGTTCAGAATGTGTCTAGTTCAGAATGTGTCAGGTGTAGAATGTGTCTAGTTCAGAATGTGTCTAGTTTAGAATGTGTCTAGTTCAGAATGTGTCAGGTGTAGAATGTGTCTAGTTTAGAATGTGTCTAGTTTAGAATGTGTCTAGTTTAGAATGTGTCTAGTTCAGAATGTGTCAGGTGTAGAATGTGTCTAGTTTAGAATGTGTCTAGTTCAGAATGTGTCTAGTTCAGAATGTGTCTAGTTTAGAATGTGTCTAGTTCAGAATGTGTCAGGTGTAGAATGTGTCTAGTTCAGAATGTGTCTAGTTTAGAATGTGTCTAGTTTAGAATGTGTCTAGTTTAGAATGTGTCTAGTTTAGAATGTGTCTAGTTCAGAATGTGTCAGGTGTAGAATGTGTCATATGTAGAATGTGTCTTGTTTATAATGTCAGGTGTAGAATGTGTCTAGTTCAGAATGTGTCTAGTTCAGAATGTGTCAGGTGTAGAATGTGTCTAGTTCAGAATGTGTCTAGTTTAGAATGTGTCTAGTTCAGAATGTGTCAGGTGTAGAATGTGTCTAGTTTAGAATGTGTCTAGTTCAGAATGTGTCTAGTTCAGAATGTGTCTAGTTTAGAATGTGTCTAGTTCAGAATGTGTCAGGTGTAGAATGTGTCTAGTTCAGAATGTCAGGTGTAGAATGTGTCTAGTTTAGAATGTGTCAGGTGTAGAATGTGTCAGGTGTAGAATGTGTCAGGTATAGAATGTGTCAGGTGTAGAATGTGTCTAGTTTAGAATGTCAGGTGTAGAATGTGTCAGGTGTAGAATGTGTCTAGTTTAGAAGGTGTCAGGTGTAGAATGTGTCAGGTGTAGAATGTGTCAGGTGTAGAATGTGTCAGGTGTAGAATGTGTCAGGTGTAGAATGTGTCAGGTGTAGAATGTGTCAGGTGTAGAATGTGTCAGGTGTAGAATGTGTCAGGTGTAGAATGTGTCAGGTGTAGAATGTGTCTAGTTTAGAATGTCAGGTGTTGAATGTGTCAGGTGTAGAATGTGTCTAGTTTAGAAGGTGTCAGGTGTAGAATGTGTCTGGATTAGAATGTGTCTAGTTTAGAAGGTGTCTGGTGTAGAATGTGTCTAGTTTAGAATGTGTCAGGTGTAGAATGTGTCAGGTGTAGAATGTGTCAGGTGTAGAATGTCAGGTGTAGAATGTCAGGTGTAGAATGTGTCTAGTTTAGAATGTGTCAGATGTAGAATGTGTCAGGTGTAGAATGTGTCAGGTGTAGAATGTGTCAGGTGTAGAATGTGTCTAGGTGTAGAATGTGTCAGGTGTAGAATGTGTCTAGTTTAGAATGTGTCAGGTGTAGAATGTGTCAGGTGTAGAATGTGTCAGGTGTAGAATGTGTCAGGTGTAGAATGTGTCAGGTGTAGAATGTGTCAGGTGTAGAATGTGTCAGGTTTAGAATGTGTCAGGTATAGAATGTGTCAGGTATAGAATGTGTCAGGTATAGAATGTGTCAGGTGTAGAATGTGTCAGGTGTAGAATGTGTCAGGTGTAGAATGTGTCAGGTGTAGAATGTGTCAGGTGTAGAATGTGTCTAGTTTAGAATGTGTCTAGTTTAGAATGTGTCTAGTTTAGAATGTGTCTAGTTTAGAATGTGTCAGGTGTAGAATGTGTCTAGTTTAGAATGTGTCTAGTTTAGAATGTGTCTAGTTTAGAATGTGTCTAGTTTAGAATGTGTCTAGTTTAGAATGTGTCTAAGTTCAGAATGTGTCAGGTGTAGAATGTGTCATATGTAGAATGTGTCTTGTTTATAATGTCAGGTGTAGAATGTGTCTAGTTCAGAATGTGTCTAGTTTAGAATGTGTCTAGTTCAGAATGTGTCTAGTTCAGAATGTGTCAGGTGTAGAATGTGTCTAGTTCAGAATGTGTCTAGTTTAGAAATGTGTCTAGTTCAGAATGTGTCAGGTGTAGAATGTGTCTAGTTTAGAATGTGTCTAGTTTAGAATGTGTCTAGTTTAGAATGTGTCTAGTTTAGAATGTGTCTAGTTCAGAATGTGTCTAGTTTAGAATGTGTCTAGTTCAGAATGTGTCAGGTGTAGAATGTGTCTAGTTTAGAATGTGTCTAGTTCAGAATGTGTCTAGTTCAGAATGTGTTCTAGTTAGAATGTGTCTAGTTCAGAATGTGTCAGGTGTAGAATGTGTCTAGTTTAGAATGTGTCTAGTTTAGAATGTGTCTAGTTTAGAATGTGTCTAGTTTAGAATGTGTCTAGTTTAGAATGTGTCTAGTTTAGAATGTGTCTAGTTCAGAATGTGTCAGGTGTAGAATGTGGTCATATGTAGAATGTGTCTTGTTTATAATGTCAGGTGTAGAATGTGTCTAGTTCAGAATGTGTCTAGTTTAGAATGTGTCAGGTGTAGAATGTGTCTAGTTTCAGAGTGTGTCTAGTTTAGAATGTGTCTAGTTTAGAATGTGTCAGGTGTAGAATGTGTCTAGTTCAGAGTGTGTCTAGTTTAGAATGTGTCAGGTGTAGAATGTGTCATATGTAGAATGTGTCTTGTTTATAATGTCAGGTGTAGAATGTGTCAGGTGTAGAATGTGTCAGGTGTAGAATGTGTCAGGTTTAGAATGTGTCAGGTGTAGAATGTGTCTAGTTTAGAATGTGTCTAGTTTAGAATGTCAGGTGTAGAATGTGTCAGGTGTAGAATGTGTCTAGTTTAGAAGGTGTCAGGTGTAGAATGTGTCTGGATTAGAATGTGTCTAGTTTAGAAGGTGTCTGGTGTAGAATGTGTCTAGTTTAGAATGTATCAGGTGTAGAATGTCAGGTGTAGAATGTCAGGTGTAGAATGTGTCTAGTTCAGAATGTGTCAGGTGTAGAATGTGTCTAGTTTAGAATGTGTCAGGTGTAGAATGTGTCAGGTGTAGAATGTGTCAGGTGTAGAATGTGTCAGGTGTAGAATGTGTCAGGTGTAGAATGTGTCTAGTTCAGAATGTGTCTAGTTCAGAATGTGTCAGGTGTAGAATGTGTCTAGTTCAGAATGTGTCTCGTTCAGAATGTGTCTCGTTCAGAATGTGTCAGGTGTAGAATGTGTCTAGTTTAGAATGTGTCTAGTTCAGAATGTGTCTAGTTTAGAATGTGTCAGGTGTAGAATGTGTCTAGTTCAGAGTGTGTCTAGTTTAGAATGTGTCAGGTGTAGAATGTGTCAGATGTAGAATGTGTCTTGTTTATAATGTCAGGTGTAGAATGTGTCAGGTGTAGAATGTGTCTCGTTTAGAATGTCAGGTGTAGAATGTGTCAGGTGTAGAATGTGTCAGGTGTAGAATGTGTCAGGTGTAGAATGTGTCAGGTGTAGAATGTGTCAGGTGTAGAATGTGTCAGGTGTAGAATGTGTCAGGTGTAGAATGTGTCTGGTTTAGAATGTGTCTAGTTTAGAATGTGTCTAGTTTAGAAGGTGTCAGGTGTAGAATGTGTCTAGTTTAGAAGGTGTCAGGTGTAGAATGTGTCTAGTTTAGAATGTGTCAGGTGTAGAATGTGTCTAGTTCAGAATGTGTCTAGTTTAGAATGTGTCTAGTTTAGAATGTGTCTAGTTTAGAATGTGTCAGGTGTAGAATGTGTCTAGTTTAGAATGTGTCTAGTTTAGAATGTGTCTAGTTTAGAATGTGTCTAGTTTAGAATGTGTCTAGTTTAGAAATGTGTCTAGTTCAGAATGTGTCAGGTGTAGAATGTGTCATATGTAGAATGTGTCTTGTTTATAATGTCAGGTGTAGAATGTGTCTAGTTCAGAATGGTGTCTAGTTAGAATGTGTTCTAGTTCAGAATGTGTCTAGTTCAGAATGTGTCAGGTGTAGAATGTGTCTAGTTCAGAATGTGTCTAGTTTAGAATGTGTCTAGTTCAGAATGTGTCAGGTGTAGAATGTGTCTAGTTTAGAATGTGTCTAGTTTAGAATGTGTCTAGTTTAGAATGTGTCTAGTTTAGAATGTGTCTAGTTCAGAATGTGTCTAGTTTAGAATGTGTCTAGTTCAGAATGTGTCAGGTGTAGAATGTGTCTAGTTTAGAATGTGTCTAGTTCAGAATGTGTCTAGTTCAGAATGTGTCTAGTTTAGAATGTGTCTAGTTCAGAATGTGTCAGGTGTAGAATGTGTCTAGTTTAGAATGTGTCTAGTTTAGAATGTGTCTAGTTTACGAATGTGTCTAGTTTAGAATTGTGTCTAGTTTAGAATGTGTCTAGTTCAGAATGTGTCAGGTGTAGAATGTGTCATATGTAGAATGTGGTCTTGTTTATAATGTCAGGTGTAGAATGGTCTAGTTCAGAATGTGTCTAGTTTAGAATGTGTCAGGTGTAGAATGTGTCTAGTTCAGAGTGTGTCTAGTTTAGAATGTGTCTAGTTTAGAATGTGTCAGGTGTAGAATGTGTCTAGTTCAGAGTGTGTCTAGTTTAGAATGTGTCAGGTGTAGAATGTGTCATATGTAGAATGTGTCTTGTTTATAATGTCAGGTGTAGAATGTGTCAGGTGTAGAATGTGTCAGGTGTAGAATGTGTCAGGTTTAGAATGTGTCAGGTTTAGAAATGTGTCAGGTGTAGAATGTGTCAGGTGTAGAATGTATCTCGTTTAGAATGTCAGGTGTAGAATGTCAGGTGTAGACATGTGTCAGGTGTAGAATGTGTCAGGTGTAGAATGTGTCAGGTGTAGAATGTGTCAGGTGTAGAAGGTGTCAGGTGTAGAATGTGTCAGGTGTCAGAATGTGTCAGGTGTAGAATGTGTCAGGTGTAGAATGTGTCAGGTGTAGAATGTGTCAGGTGTAGAATGTGTCAGGTGTAGAATGTGTCTAGTTTAGAATGTGTCAGGTGTAGAATGTGTCAGGTGTAGAATGTGTCAGGTGTAGAATGTGTCAGGTGTAGAATGTGTCAGGTATAGAATGTGTCAGGTGTAGAATGTCAGGTGTAGAATGTGTCAGGTGTAGAATGTGTCAGGTGTAGAATGTGTCAGGTGTAGAATGTGTCTAGTTCAGAATGTGTCTAGTTCAGAATGTGTCAGTGTAGAATGTGTCTAGTTCAGAATGTGTCTCGTTCAGAATGTGTCTCGTTCAGAATGTGTCAGGTGTAGAATGTGTCTAGTTTAGAATGTGTCTAGTTCAGAATGTGTCTAGTTTAGAATGTGTCAGGTGTAGAATGTGTCTAGTTCAGAGTGTGTCTAGTTTAGAATGTGTCAGGTGTAGAATGTGTCAGATGTAGAATGTGTCTTGTTTATAATGTCAGGTGTAGAATGTGTCAGGTGTAGAATGTGTCTCGTTTAGAATGTCAGGTGTAGAATGTGTCAGGTGTAGAATGTGTCAGGTGTAGAATGTGTCAGGTGTAGAATGTGTCAGGTGTAGAATGTGTCAGGTGTAGAATGTGTCAGGTGTAGAATGTGTCAGGTGTAGAATGTGTCTGGTTTAGAATGTGTCTAGTTTAGAATGTGTCTAGTTTAGAAGGTGTCAGGTGTAGAATGTGTCTAGTTTAGAAGGTGTCAGGTGTAGAATGTGTCTAGTTTAGAATGTGTCAGGTGTAGAATGTGTCTAGTTCAGAATGTGTCTAGTTTAGAATGTGTCTAGTTAGAATGTGTCTAGTTTAGAATGTGTCAGGTGTAGAATGTGTCTAGTTTAGAATGTGTCTAGTTAAGTGTAGTTAGAATGTGTCTAGTTTAGAATGTGTCTAGTTTAGAATGTGTCTAGTTCAGAATGTGTCAGGTGTAGAATGTGTCATATGTAGAATGTGTCTTGTTTATAATGTCAGGTGTAGAATGTGTCTAGTTCAGAATGTGTCTAGTTTAGAATGTGTCTAGTTCAGAATGTGTCTAGTTCAGAATGTGTCAGGTGTAGAATGTGTCTAGTTCAGAATGTGTCTAGTTTAGAATGTGTCTAGTTCAGAATGTGTCAGGTGTAGAATGTGTCTAGTTTAGAATGTGTCTAGTTTAGAAATGTGTCTAGTTTAGAATGTGTCTAGTTTAGAATGTGTCTAGTTCAGAATGTGTCTAGTTTAGAATGTGTCTAGTTCAGAATGTGTCAGGTGTAGAATGTGTCTAGTTTAGAATGTGGTCTAGTTCAGAATGTGTCTAGTTCAGAATGTGTCTAGTTTAGAATGTGTCTAGTTCAGAATGTGTCAGGTGTAGAATGTGTCTAGTTTAGAATGTGTCTAGTTTAGAATGTGTCTAGTTTAGAATGTGTCTAGTTTAGAATGTGTCTAGTTTAGAATGTGTCAGTTCAGAATGTGTCAGGTGTAGAATGTGTCATATGTAGAATGTGTCTTGTTTATAATGTCAGGTGTAGAATGTGTCTAGTTCAGAATGTGTCTAGTTTAGAATGTGTCAGGTGTAGAATGTGTCTAGTTCAGAGTGTGTCTAGTTTAGAATGTGTCTAGTTTAGAATGTGTCAGGTGTAGAATGTGTCTAGTTCAGAGTGTGTCTAGTTTAGAATGTGTCAGGTGTAGAATGTGTCATATGTAGAATGTGTCTTGTTATAAATGTCAGGTGGTAGAATGTGTCAGGTGTAGAATGTGTCAGGTGTAGAATGTGTCAGGTTTAGAATGTGTCAGGTTTAGAATGTGTCAGGTGTAGAATGTGTCAGGTGTAGAATGTATCTCGTTTAGAATGTCAGGTGTAGAATGTTCAAGTGTAGAATGTGTCAGGTGTAGAATGTGTCAGGTGTAGAATGTGTCAGGTGTAGAATGTGTCAGGTGTAGAATGTGTCAGGTGTAGAATGTGTCAGGTGTAGAATGTGTCAGGTGTAGAATGTGTCAGGTGTAGAATGTGTCAGGTGTAGAATGTGTCAGGTGTAGAATGTGTCAGGTGTAGAATGTGTCTAGTTTAGAATGTGTCAGGTGTAGAATGTGTCAGGTGTAGAATGTGTCAGGTGTAGAATGTGTCAGGTGTAGAATGTGTCAGGTATAGAATGTGTCAGGTGTAGAATGTCAGGTGTAGAATGTGTCTAGTTTAGAATGTGTCAGGTGTAGAATGTGTCTGGTTTAGAATGTGTCTAGTTTAGTATGTGTCAGGTTTAGAATGTGTCAGGTGTAGAATGTGGCAGGTGTAGAATGTGGCAGGTGTAGAATGTGGCAGGTTTAGAATGTGGCAGGTTTAGAATGTGGCAGGTGTAGAATTTGTCAGGTTTAGAATGTGTCTGGTTTAGAATGTGTCAGGTGTAGAATGTCAGGTGTAGAATGTGTCTAGTTTAGAATGTGTCAGGTGTAGAATGTGTCAGGTGTAGAATGTGTCTAGTTTAGAATGTGTCAGGTGTAGAATGTGTCTGGTTTAGAATGTGTCTAGTTTAGAATGTGTCTAGTTTAGAAGGTGTCAGGTGTAGAATGTGTCTAGTTTTAGAAGGTGTCAGGTGTAGAATGTGTCTAGTTTAGAATGTGTCAGGTGTAGAATGTGTCTAGTTCAGAATGTGTCTAGTTTAGAATGTGTCTAGTTTAGAATGTGTCTAGTTTAGAATGTGTCAGGTGTAGAATGTGTCATATGTAGAATGTGTCTTGTTTATAATGTCAGGTGTAGAATGTGTCTAGTTCAGAATGTTGTCTAGTTTAGAATGTGTCTAGTTCAGAATGTGTCTAGTTCAGCAATGTGTCAGGTGTAGAATGTGTCTAGTTCAGAATGTGTCTTAGTTTAGAATGTGTCAGTTAAGAATTCAGAAATGTGTCAGGTGTAGAATGTGTCTAGTTTAGAATGTGTCTAGTTTAGAATGTGTCTAGTTTAGAATGTGTCTAGTTTAGAATGTGTCTAGTTCAGAATGTGTCTAGTTTAGAATGTGTCTAGTTCAGAATGTGTCAGGTGTAGAATGTGTCTAGTTTAGAATGTGTCTAGTTTCAGAATGTGTCTAGTTCAGAATGTGTCTAGTTTAGAATGTGTCTAGTTCAGAATGTGTCAGGTGTAGAATGTGTCTAGTTTAGAATGTGTCCTAGTTTAGAATGTGTCTAGTTTAGAATGTGTCTAGTTTAGAATGTGTCTAGTTTAGAATGTGTCTAGTTTAGAATGTGTCTAGTTTAGAATGTGTCTAGTTCAGAATGTGTCAGGTGTAGAATGTGTCATATGTAGAATGTGTCTTGTTTATAATGTCAGGTGTAGAATGTGTCTAGTTCAGAATGTGTCTAGTTTAGAATGTGTCAGGTGTAGAATGTGTCTAGTTCAGAGTGTGTCTAGTTTAGAATGTGTCAGGTGTAGAATGTGTCTAGTTCAGAGTGTGTCTAGTTTAGAATGTGTCAGGTGTAGAATGTGTCATATGTAGAATGTGTCTTGTTTATAATGTCAGGTGTAGAATGTGTCAGGTGTAGAATGTGTCAGGTGTAGAATGTGTCAGGTTTAGAATGTGTCAGGTTTAGAATGTGTCAGGTGTAGAATGTGTCAGGTGTAGATGTATCTCGTTTAGAATGTCAGGTGTAGAATGTGTCCAAGTGTAGAATGTGTCGGTGTAGAATGTGTCAGGTGTAGAATGTGTCAGGTGTAGAATGTGTCAGGTGTAGAATGTGTCAGGTGTAGAATGTGTCAGGTGGTAGAATGTGTCAGGTGTAGAATGTCAGGTGTAGAATGTGTCTAGTTTAGAATGTGTCAGGTGTAGAATGTGTCAGGTGTAGAATGTGTCAGGTGTAGAATGTGTCAGGTGTAGAATGTGTCAGGTGTAGAATGTGTCCAGGTGTAGAATGTGTCAGGTGTAGAATGTCAGGTGTAGAATGTGTCTAGTTTAGAATGTGTCTAGTTTAGAATGTGTCAGGTGTAGAATGTGGCAGGTGTAGAATTTGTCAGGTTTAGAATGTGGCAGGGTTTAGAATGTGGCAGGTGTAGAATTTGTCAGGTTTAGAATGTGTCAGGTTTAGAATGTGTCAGGTGTAGAATGTGTCAGGTGTAGAATGTGTCAGGTGTAGAATGTGTCTAGTTTAGAATGTGTCTAGTTTAGAATGTCAGGTGTAGAATGTGTCAGGTGTAGAATGTGTCAGGTGTAGTATGTGTCAGGTGTAGAATGTCAGGTGTAGAATGTGTCTAGTTTAGAATGTGTCAGGTGTAGAATGTGTCTAGTTTAGAATGTGTCAGGTGTAGAATGTGTCTAGTTTAGAATGTGTCAGGTGTAGAATGTGTCTAGTTCAGAATGTGTCTAGTTCAGAATGTGTCTAGTTCAGAATTTTCCTTTATTTTACTAGGCAAGTCAGTTAAGAACAAATTCTTATTTTCAATGACGGCCTAGGAACAGTGGGTTAACTGCCTGTTCAAGGGCAGAACGACAGATTTTGTACCTTGTCAGCTCGGGGATTTGAAACTTACTAGTCCAATGCTCTAACCACTAGGGCTACACAGGTGTCAGGTGTAGAATGTGTCAGGTGTAGAATGTGTCAGGTGTAGAGTGTCAGGTGTAGAATGTGTCTTGTTTAGAATATGTCTTGTTTAGAATGTGTCAGGTGTAGAATGTGTCTGGTTTAGAATGTGTCAGGTGTAGAATGTGTCTAGTTTAGAAGGTGTCAGGTGTAGAATGTGTCAGGTGTAGAATGTGTCAGGTGTAGAATGTGTCAGGTGTAGAGTGTCAGGTGTAGAATGTGTCTTGTTTAGAATATGTCTTGTTTAGAATGTGTCAGGTGTAGAATGTGTCTGGTTTAGAATGTGTCAGGTGTAGAATGTGTCTAGTTTAGAAGGTGTCAGGTGTAGAATGTGTCTAGTTCAGAATGTGTCAGGTGTAGAATGTGTCAGGTGTAGAATGTGTCTCGTTCAGAATGTGTCTAGTTCAGAATGTGTCAGGTGTAGAATGTGTCTAGTTTAGAATGTGTCTAGTTCAGATGTGTCTAGTTTAGAATGTTTCAGGTGTAGAATGTGTCTAGTTCAGAGTGTGTCTAGTTTAGAATGTGTCAGGTGTAGAATGTGTCAGATGTAGAATGTGTCTTGTTTATAATGTCAGGTGTAGAATGTGTCAGGTGTAGAATGTGTCTCGTTTAGAATGTCAGGTGTAGAATGTGTCTAGTTTAGAATGTGTCAGGTGTAGAATGTGTCAGGTGTAGAATGTGTCAGGTGTAGAATGTGTCAGGTGTAGAATGTGTCAGGTGTAGAATGTGTCAGATGTAGAATGTGTCAGGTGTAGAATGTGTCAGGTGTAGAATGTGTCAGGTGTAGAATGTGGTCAGGTGTAGAATGTGTCTTGTTAGAATATGTCTTGTTTAGAATGTGTCAGGTGTAGAATGTGTCTGGTTTAGAATGTGTCAGGTGTAGAATGTGTCTAGTTTAGAAGGTGTCAGGTGTAGAATGTGTCTAGTTTAGAATGTGTCAGGTGTAGAATGTGTCTAGTTTAGAATGTGTCAGGTGTAGAATGTGTCAGGTGTAGAATGTGTCAGGTGTAGAATGTGTCTAGTTCAGAATGTGTCTAGTTCAGAATGTGTCTAGTTCAGAATGTGTCAGGTGTAGAATGTGTCAGGTGTAGAATGTGTCAGGTGTAGAATGTGTCTAGTTCAGAATGTGTCAGATGTAGAATGTGTCAGATGTAGAATTTGTCAGGTGTAGAATGTGTCAGGTGTAGAATGTGTCAGGTGTAGAATGTGTCAGGTGTAGAATGTCAGGTGTAGAATGTCAGGTGTAGAATGTGTCAGGTGTAGAATGTGTCAGGTGTAGAATGTGTCAGGTTTAGAATGTGGCAGGTTTAGAATGTGGCAGGTTTAGAATGTGGCAGGTTTAGAATGTGTCTAGTGTGTGTGCTTTAGAATGTGTCGGCTTCAGAATGTGTCTGGTTCAGAATGTGTCTTGTTCCGAATGTGTCTTGTTTAGAATTTGACTGGTTATTATGTGTCTGGTTTATAATGTGTCTGCTTCAGAATGTGTCTGGTTTAGAATGTGTTTAGTTCAGAATGTTTCTGCTTCAGAATGTGTGCACAATTGGCCTAGCGTCGTCCGGGTTAGGGAGGGCTTGGCCGGTAGGAATATTGTCTCATTGCGCACCAGCGACCCCTGTGGCGGGCCGGGCGCAGTGCGCGCTAACCAAGATTCCCAGGTGCACGGTGTTTCCTCCGACACATTGGTGCGGCTGGCTTCCGGGTTGGATGCGCGCTGTGTTAAGAAGCAGTGCGGCTTGGTTGGGTTGTGTATCGGATGACGCATGACTTTCAACCTTCATCTCTCCCGAGCCCGTACGGAAGTTGTAGCGATGAGACAAGGTAGTAGCGACTAAAACAATTGGATACCACGGAAATTGGGGAGAAAAAGGGGTAACATTTAAAAAAGATGTGTCTGGTTTAGAATGTATCTGGGTAGAATGTGTCTGGTTTAGCATGTATCTGGGTAGAATGTGTCTGGTTTTAGAATGTGCCTGGTTTAGAATGTATCTGGGTAGAATGTGTCTGGTTTTAGAATGTGTCTGGTTTTAGAATGTGTCTGGGTATAGAATGTGTCTGGGTATAGAATGTATCTGGGTAGAATGTGTCTGGTTAGAATGTGTCATGTTTATAATGTGTCTGGTTTAGAATGTATCTGGGTAGAATGTGTCTGGTTTAGAATGTGTCTGGTTTTAGAATGTATCTGGGTAGAATGTGTTCGGTTAGAATGTGTCTGGTTTTAGAATGTGTCTGGGTAGAATGTGTCTGGGTATAATGTGTCATGTTTATAATGTGTCTTGTTTAGAAAGTATCAGGCTCAAAGCTGAAACAATATTTCCAGGGTACCAGTGTTATGAGGTGATAAGATACCGTATGTGTTGATAGTAAAGCTGAGATGTGAGGGGAGAGGCTGAGATTGGCGTAGAAGCCTTTGAAGTCTGGGCTAGTTTTCTTCTTTTCTCTCTGAGTCCTTTTCTGCAACCTGCCATCCGAATAACCAGCAATATCTTCTCTCAGTAATAACCAGTCTTTTTACACACATAATGTGACTTCAGTGAATAATATCATATTTACTGAGGGCAACATTTTACACCAATTCAGGTTAGTGAGTCTCCCTTATCTTTTTTCATCCATTACTTATTTGTTCGCTCTCAGCCCCCCCATCCACCCACCCAAACAATCACAAACACACCGCATCTCTCTCTCTCTCTCTCTCTCTCTCTCTCTCTCTCTCTCTCTCCTCTCTCTCTCTCTCTCTCTCTCTCTCTCTCTCTCTCTCTCTCTCTCTCTCTCTCTCTCTCTCTCTCTCTCTCTCTCTCTCTCTCTGTCTGTGTGTGTACAGGTATAATAAATGGACGCCGTAACCGTGGAGTCCGTGTGTGTGTTCGTCTTATCAGGACAGCGGGGCCTAGAAGTAGAAGCTGTGGAGGTGGTGGGGGAACCAGCTGCGGCATTTCATTAGTCTGTCAATTATATTATATTTAGAGTGTAACAGTGTGGTGGTCCAGCTCTCCAAACTCAATAAGCCCTCTGATATCATAACCCTGCTCTGTGACATCTCTTATTTTATCGCCCTGCTGGTCCCTTCTAATAAACGTCTCTCAGTCGACGCTCGCTAAGCACCAAGCGCTCCACTCAACGCGGCACCATGCTGAAATACGACCCCTATGTCCTCACCGAGTCGGGCCCGAGAGAGGGGGTGAGGCGAGGGGGTGAGGCGAGGGGATAAATCAGAATTGTGGGATACTGAAGGCTGGCCTCCGTCCCAAATGGCACCATATTCCCTATACAGTGCACTGCTTTTGAACAGATTGCTTTTGACCAATGCACTATATAGGGAATAGGTTGCCATTTGGGACACCCATCGTCCCCCATTCCTCCTCTGCTGCACACATCACAGCATGTGAGTGGGGCAAGGCTGATCTCTAGCTCTGGGTGCTTCCTTAGAGGCCATTGACTGTAGAGGAGAGGAGGAGAGGAGAGGAGGAAGGGAAAAGCAGGTTCTAAATAATCGGAGGAATGAGAACAAAGCTATAAGGAAAACAATTATCTGTAGCTGGGAAGAAGAGAGCACGTAGAGTGAAGAATGATAAACACAATTAGAGGTTTGACTTGAGGTGATACAGTGCCTTGCGAAAGTATTCGGCCCCCTTGAACTTTGCGACCTTTTGCCACATTTCAGGCTTCAAACATAAAGATATAAAACTGTATTTTTTTGTGAAGAATCAACAACAAGTGGGACACAATCATGAAGTGGAACGACATTTATTGGATATTTCAAACCTTTTTAACAAATCAAAAACTGAAAAATTGGGCGTGCAAAATTATTCAGCCCCTTTACTTTCAGTGCAGCAAACTCTCTCCAGAAGTTCAGTGAGGATCTCTGAATGATCCAATGTTGACCTAAATGACTAATGATGATAAATACAATCCACCTGTGTGTAATCAAGTCTCCGTATAAATGCACCTGCACTGTGATAGTCTCAGAGGACCGTTAAAAGCGCAGAGAGCGTCATGAAGAACAAGGAACACACCAGGCAGGTGTGTTGTGAAGAAGTTTAAAGCCGGATTTGGATACAAAAAGATTTCCCAAGCTTTAAACATCCCAAGGAGCACTGTGCAAGCGATAATATTGAAATGGAAGGAGTATCAGACCACTGCAAATCTACCAAGACCTGGCCGTCCCTCTAAACTTTCAGCTCATACAAGGAGAAGACTGATCAGAGATGCAGCCAAGAGGCCCATGATCACTCTGGATGAACAGAGATCTACAGCTGAGGTGGGAGACTCTGTCCATAGGACAACAATCAGTCGTATATTGCACAAATCTGGCCTTTATGGAAGAGTGGCAAGAAGAAAGCCATTTCTTAAAGATATCCATAAAAAGTGTTGTTTAAAGTTTGCCACAAGCCACCTGGGAGACACACCAAACATGTGGAAGAAGGTGCTCTGGTCAGATGAAACCAAAATTGAACTTTTTGGCAACAATGCAAAACGTTATGTTTGGCGTAAAAGCAACACAGCTCATCACCCTGACCACACCATCCCCACTGTCAAACATGGTGGTGGCAGCATCATGGTTTGGGCCTGCTTTTCTTCAGCAGGGACAGGGAAGATGGTTAAAATTGATGGGAAGATGGATGGAGCCAAATACAGGACCATTCTGGAAGAAAACCTGATGGAGTCTGCAAAAGACCTGAGACTGGGACGGAGATGTGTCTTCCAACAAGACAATGATCCAAAACATAAAGCAAAATCTACAATGGAATGGTTCAAAAATAAACATATCCAGGTGTTAGAATGGCCAAGTCAAAGTCCAGACCTGAATCCAATCGAGAATTTGTGGAAAGAACTGAAAACTGCTGTTCACAAATGCTCTCCATCCAACCTCACTGAGTTCAAGCTGTTTTGCAAGGAGGAATGGGAAAAAAATTCAGTCTCTCGATGTGCAAAACTGATAGAGACATACCCCAAGCGACTTACAGCTGTAATCGCAGCAAAAGGTGGCGCTACAAAGTATTAACTTAAGGGGGCTGAATAATTTAGCACGCCCAATTTTTCAGTTTTGTATATGTTAAAAAAGTTTGAAATATCCAATAAATGTTGTTCCACTTCATGATTGTGTCCCACTTGTTGTTGATTCTTCACAAAAAAATACAGTTTTATATCTTTATGTTTGAAGCCTGAAATGTGGCAAAAGGTCGCAAAGTTCAAGGGGGGCGAATACTTTCGCAAGGCACTGTATATAGTAGGAATCTCTGACGGAATACTCTGAAAGCACATTCCAGTACAGGCTGGCCAGATATCTAGTATAGGTTGGCTATATATCTAGTATAGGTTGGCTAAATATCTAGTATAGGTTGGCTAGATATCTAGTATAGGTTGGCTAGATATCTAGTATAGGCTGTCTAGGTATCTAGTATTGGCTGGCTAGGTATTTAGTACAGGCTGTCTAGATATCTAGTATTGTCTGTCTAGATATCTAGTACAGGTTGGCCAGATTTCTAGTACAGGTGGGCCAGATATCTAGTATAGGCTGGCTAGGTATTTAGTATAGGCTGGCCAGATATCTAGTATAGGCTGGCTAGATATCTAGTATTGGCTGTCTAGATATCTAGTATAGGTTGGCTAGATATCTAGTATAGGCTGGCTAGGTATCTAGTATAGGTTGGCTAGAAATCTAGTATAAGCTGTCTTGATATCTAATACAAGCTGGCTAGGTATCTAGTATAGGCTGTCTTGATATCTAGTACAGGCTGGCTAGATATCTAGTACAGGCTGGCCAGATATCTAGTATAGGCTGTCTAGGTATCTAGTATTGGCTGGCTAGGTATCTAGTATAGGCTGGCTAGATATCTAGTATAGGTTGGCTTGATATCTAGTATAGGCTGGCTAGATATCTAGTATAGGCTGGCTTGATATCTAGTATAGGCTGGCTAGATATCTAGTGTACGCTGGCTAGATATCTAGTGTAGGCTGGCTAGATATCTAGTATAGACTGGCTAGGTATCTAGTATAGGTTGGCTAGATATCTAGTATAGGCTGGCCAGGTATCTAGTATAGGCTGGCCAGATATCTAGTATAGGCTGTCTAGATATCTAGTATTGGCTGTCTAGATATCTAGTATTGGCTGGCTAGATATCTAGTATTGGCTGGCTAGATATCTAGTATTGGCTGTCTAGATATCTAGTATAGGTTGGCCAGATATCTAGTATAGGCTGGCTAGGTATCTAGTATAGGTTGGCTAGATATCTAGTATAGGCTGTCTTGATATCTAGTACAGGCTGGCTAGGTATCTAGTATAGGCTGTCTTGATATCTAGTACAGGCTGGCTAGATATCTAGTACAGGCTGGCTAGATATCTAGTACAGGCTGGCTAGATATCTAGTACAGGCTGTCTAGATATCTAGTATAGGCTGTCTAGATATCTAGTATAGGCTGTCTAGATATCTAGTATAGGCTGTCTTGATATCTAGTACATGCTGTCTAGGTATCTAGTACAGGCTGGCTAGGTATTTAGTACAGGCTGGCTAGGTATCTAGTATAGGCTGGCTAGATATCTAGTATAGGTTGGCTTGATATCTAGTATAGGCTGGCTAGATATCTAGTATAGGCTGGCTAGGTATCTAGTATAGGTTGGCTAGATATCTAGTGTAGGCTGGCTAGATATCTAGTATAGGCTGGCTAGGTATCTAGTATAGGTTGGCTAGATATCTAGTATAGGCTGGCTAGATATCTAGTACAGGCTGGCTAGATATCTAGTATAGGCTGTCTAGATATCTAGTATAGGCTGTCTTGATATCTAGTACATGCTGTCTAGGTATCTAGTACAGGCTGGCTAGGTATTTAGTACAGGCTGGCTAGGTATCTAGTATAGGCTGGCTAGATATCTAGTATAGGTTGGCTTGATATATAATATAGGCTGGCTAGATATCTAGTATAGGCTGGCTAGGTATCTAGTATAGGTTGGCTAGATATCTAGTATAGGCTGGCTTGGTATCTAGTATAGGTTGGCTTGATATCTAGTGTAGGCTGGCTAGATATCTAGTATAGGCTGGCTAGATATCTAGTATAGGCTGGCTTGATATCTAGTATAGGCTGGCTAGATATCTAGTGTAGGCTGGCTAGATATCTAGTGTAGGCTGGCTAGATATCTAGTGTAGGCTGGCTAGATATCTAGTATAGACTGGCTAGGTATCTAGTATAGGCTGGCTAGATATCTAGTATAGGCTGGCCAGGTATCTAGTATAGGCTGGCCAGATATCTAGTATAGGCTGTCTAGATATCTAGTATTGGCTGTCTAGATATCTAGTATTGGCTGGCTAGATATCTAGTATTGGCTGGCTAGATATCTAGTATTGGCTGTCTAGATATCTAGTATAGGCTGGCCAGATATCTAGTATAGGCTGGCTAGGTATCTAGTATAGGTTGGCTAGATATCTAGTATAGGCTGGCCAGGTATCTAGTATAGGCTGGCCAGATATCTAGTATAGGCTGTCTAGATATCTAGTATTGGCTGTCTAGATATCTAGTATTGGCTGGCTAGATATCTAGTATTGGCTGGCTAGATATCTAGTATTGGCTGTCTAGATATCTAGTATAGGTTGGCCAGATATCTAGTATAGGCTGGCTAGGTATCTAGTATAGGTTGGCTAGATATCTAGTATAGGCTGTCTTGATATCTAGTACAGGCTGGCTAGATATCTAGTATAGGCTGTCTAGATATCCAGTATAGGCTGTCTTGATATCTAGTACATGCTGTCTAGGTATCTAGTACAGGCTGGCTAGGTATTTAGTACAGGCTGGCTAGGTATCTAGTATAGGCTGGCTAGATATCTAGTATAGGTTGGCTTGATATATAGTATAGGCTGGCTAGATATCTAGTATAGGCTGGCTAGGTATCTAGTATAGGTTGGCTAGATATCTAGTGTAGGCTGGCTAGATATCTAGTATAGGCTGGCTAGGTATCTAGTATAGGCTGGCTAGGTATCTAGTATAGGTTGGCTAGATATCTAGTATAGGCTGGCTAGATATCTAGTACAGGCTGGCTAGATATCTAGTATAGGCTGTCTAGATATCTAGTATAGGCTGTCTTGATATCTAGTACATGCTGTCTAGGTATCTAGTACAGGCTGGCTAGGTATTTAGTACAGGCTGGCTAGGTATCTAGTATAGGCTGGCTAGATATCTAGTATAGGTTGGCTTGATATATAATATAGGCTGGCTAGATATCTAGTATAGGCTGGCTAGGTATCTAGTATAGGTTGGCTAGATATCTAGTATAGGCTGGCTTGGTATCTAGTATAGGTTGGCTTGATATCTAGTGTAGGCTGGCTAGATATCTAGTATAGGCTGGCTAGATATCTAGTATAGGCTGGCTTGATATCTAGTATAGGCTGGCTAGATATCTAGTGTAGGCTGGCTAGATATCTAGTGTAGGCTGGCTAGATATCTAGTGTAGGCTGGCTAGATATCTAGTATAGACTGGCTAGGTATCTAGTATAGGCTGGCTAGATATCTAGTATAGGCTGGCCAGGTATCTAGTATAGGCTGGCCAGATATCTAGTATAGGCTGTCTAGATATCTAGTATTGGCTGTCTAGATATCTAGTATTGGCTGGCTAGATATCTAGTATTGGCTGGCTAGATATCTAGTATTGGCTGTCTAGATATCTAGTATAGGCTGGCCAGATATCTAGTATAGGCTGGCTAGGTATCTAGTATAGGCTGGCTAGGTATCTAGTATAGGCTGGCCAGGTATCTAGTATAGGCTGGCCAGATATCTAGTATAGGCTGTCTAGATATCTAGTATTGGCTGTCTAGATATCTAGTATTGGCTGGCTAGATATCTAGTATTGGCTGGCTAGATATCTAGTATTGGCTGTCTAGATATCTAGTATAGGTTGGCCAGATATCTAGTATAGGCTGGCTAGGTATCTAGTATAGGTTGGCTAGATATCTAGTATAGGCTGTCTTGATATCTAGTACAGGCTGGCTAGATATCTAGTATAGGCTGTCTAGATATCCAGTATAGGCTGTCTTGATATCTAGTACATGCTGTCTAGGTATCTAGTACAGGCTGGCTAGGTATTTAGTACAGGCTGGCTAGGTATCTAGTATAGGCTGGCTAGATATCTAGTATAGGTTGGCTTGATATATAGTATAGGCTGGCTAGATATCTAGTATAGGCTGGCTAGGTATCTAGTATAGGTTGGCTAGATATCTAGTGTAGGCTGGCTAGATATCTAGTATAGGCTGGCTAGGTATCTAGTATAGGCTGGCTAGGTATCTAGTATAGGTTGGCTTGATATCTAGTGTAGGCTGGCTAGATATCTAGTGTAGACTGGCTAGATATCTAGTGTAGACTGGCTAGATATCTAGTGTAGACTGGCTAGATATCTAGTGTAGACTGGCTAGATATCTAGTATAGACTGGCTAGGTATCTAGTATAGGTTGGCTAGATATCTAGTATAGGCTGGCTAGGTATCTAGCATAGGTTGGCTAGGTATCTAGTATAGGCTGGCTAGGTCTTTAGTACAGGCTGTCTTGATATCTAGTATAGGCTGTCTAGATATCTAGTATAGGTTGGCCAGATATCTAGTATTGGCAGTCTAGATATCTAGTATAGGTTGGCTAGATATCTAGTATAGGCTGTCTAGATATCTAGTATAGGCTGTCTAGATATCTAGTATAGGCTGTCTAGATATCTAGTATAGGCTGTCTTGATATCTAGTACAGGCTGTCTAGGTATTTAGTATAGGCTGGAGTGGGATGGTAGTAAGAGACTGGATGTGCTCTATTGCCTCTCTAGGTTGTCTTCTGGTAGGGTCAATCTTCCATACAGATATATTTAACTTAGGTGACTGTATGGGTCCACTGTCTGCCACAAGGTCTGTGATGTGCAGCCTCTCACCATGTTCTCTACTGTCTCTTCTCTGTCTGTCCCGGTGTCTCTCTTGCCCCGGCAGACGACAGATGACATAGTATCGTCGGCGGAGTGCTCCAGCGACGACGAGGATCTGGAGGAGTGTGATTCCGGACACGCAGGTGGGATGGGTGTGTCGAGTTGTGCTTTGCTCAGACCTACCAGTCTATTTTTATTCCTTTGATTGATTTGCAACCAAAACCAAAAAAAAAAGAGGATCGTTCTCTTCTAAGCATCAGGTCCCATGGGAGCCTAAAGTGTAACTTCAGAATACTCCCTAAAAGCACCGTGAGATACAGTAGTCAGGGTCTGAGGGTTTCAGCTATACGTATGTGGAAAGTTGAAAGAGCTCCAAGCACTTTGAAGTTGATGAAAGTAAATCCTTAGCAGAGGCCCTCTGTAGAAAAGTCACTTTTGAGGTTTTGAAGTAATATTTATGCTCCAAACTCTGAGTAAATGTATTCATAGTTCTACACACCCGCATATGTTATAGTGTTGTAGTCTGTAATACAGTTGGATTATAGTCTCTGATACAAATGACACTGAGCGGTGGGGCCTCTGGTCGTTAACATGGTGAAAAGCGTGAATACTAAATAGTTTTCTCTCAGCTTTCAAAGGAGAGCAAACTTTCAATCAAAAAGTGCCAAATTAGTATCAAGCTCCATGTTCACACTGATGCTTCAAAATGTATCTGTCCTGTTTTACATGGTTGACATGTTTCTTGCTGTGTGTGTGTGTGTGCTTCTTCTCGACAGAGGATACATTTTGAGATTATTTTTTACAAGGGAACAAAAATGCTTTCAGCAGAGATACTGTGATATGTAGCAGACTAACTACAGCAGACCCAGTCCTCCCCCCTCTCTCTTCTCTCTTTCCCCTGTTTGTTCCTTTGGTTTCCTTACACGTTGGAGGCTTGCCTTACCTGAAACACTCTAATAGACAACAGATATCCTCCAACTTCTGTCTGCATCGTTTATATCTCTCTCCTGCTACACCACACATAGTTGTCACCAGGTTGAAGTGAGTTATAACTCTCAGTAGTGTGAAATAATAATAATAATAATGATAACGCATAATGCCAGAGCTGAGCAGGAAGTAGATTTGAAATGGAAACATATCACTTGTTTTGAGACAACTTGGGTTTAGGAGCGGTTTGCTGCATGCTAATATTAATGATAAGCTGTCTGTCATGTCCCCAACAGAGCTCAGCTCAGCCCCATCAGAGCACAGCCAATCATATTGTCTGTCATGAGGATAATTCATCCAGATACACTCCTATTAGTCCTGAAAATGAATAACTACAAACAAATACTGTCTGATACACTCCTACTAGTCCTGAAAATGAATAACTACAAACAAATATTGCCTGGTTCAATGTGAACCAGCATAGACATAAACTACCCAGAACAGACATTTCCATTCAAGTCACCGTTCTGTGGTTGGTAAATGTTCCGGTGGACTATTGAATATTCAAATTCTATGACTATTGTGTGAAGGGCCTCTCTCGCTCTCTCCTCTCCTGAATCCCTGTGGAAATTCTCCCCCTCTCCTCCCTCCTGTGGAAGTCATCTCCTACTCTCTCCACCTCTCTCCCCTGTCCTGTGGAAGTCATTCTCCCCCTCTCTCACCTCTTGTGGAAGTCATTATCCCCCTCTCTACTCTCATGCGGAAGTCATTCTCCCCCTCTCCTCCCTCCTGTGGAAGTCATTCTCCCCCTCTCTACTCTCATGTGGAAGTCATTCTCCCCCTCTCTACCCTCCTGTGGAAGTCATTCTCCCCCTTTCTACCCTCCTGTGGAAGTCATTCTCCCCCTCTCTACCCTCCTGTGGAAGTCATTCTCCCCCTTTCTACCCTCCTGTGGAAGTCATTCTCCCCCTTTCTACCCTCCTGTGGAAGTCATTCTCCCCCTCTCTACTCTCATGTGGAAGTCATTCTCCCCCTCTCTACTCTCATGTGGAAGTCATTCTCCCCCTCTCTACTCTCATGTGGAAGTCATTCTCCCCCTCTCTCACCTCTTGTGGAAGTCATTCTCCCCTCTCTCACCTCCTGTGGAAGTCATTCTCCCCTCTCTCTCCTCCTGTGGAAGTCCTTCTCCCCCTATCTACCATCCTGTGGAAGTCATTATCCCCTCTCTACCATCCTGTGGAAGTCATTATCCCCTCTCTACCATCCTGTGGAAGTCATTATCCCCTCTCTACCATCCTGTGGAAGTCAATCTCCCCCTCTCTACCATCCTGTGGAAGTCATTATCCCCTCTATCCCCTCCTGTGGATGTCATTCTCTCCCCTCCTGTGGAAGTCATTCTCTCCCCTTCTCTCCCCTCCTGTGGAAGTCATTCTCTCTCCCCTCCTGTGGATGGCATTCTCTCCCCTTCTCTCCCCTCCTATGGAAGTCATTCTCTCTCCCCTCCTGTGGAAGTCATTCTCTCTCCCCTCCTGTGGAAGTCATTCTCTCCCCTTCTCTCCCCTCCTGTGGAAGTCATTCTCTCTCCCCTCCTGTGGAAGTCATTCTCCCCCTCTCTCACCTCTTGTGGAAGTCATTCTCCCCTCTCTCACCTCCTGTGGAAGTCATTCTCCCCTCTCTCTCCTCCTGTGGAAGTCCTTCTCCCCCTCTCTACCATCCTATGGAAGTCATTATCCCCTCTCTACCATCATGTGGAAGTCATTATCCCCTCTCTACCATCCTGTGGAAGTCATTATCCCCTCTCTACCATCCTGTGGAAGTCAATCTCCCCCTCTCTACCATCCTGTGGAAGTCATTATCCCCTCTCTACCATCTTGTGGAAGTCAATCTCCCCCTCTCTACCATCCTGTGGAAGTCATTATCCCCTCTCTACCATACTGTGTAAGTCAATCTCCCCCTCTCTACCATCCTGTGGAAGTCATTATCCCCTCTCTACCATCCTGTGGAAGTCATTATCCCCTCTCTACCATCCTGTGGAAGTCATTATCCCCTCTATCCCCTCCTGTGGATGTCATTCTCTCCCCTCCTGTGGAAGTCATTCTCTCCCCTTCTCTCCCCTCCTGTGGAAGTCATTCTCTCTCCCCTCCTGTGGATGGCATTCTCTCCCCTTCTCTCCCCTCCTATGGAAGTCATTCTCTCTCCCCTCCTGTGGAAGTCATTCTCTCTCCCCTCCTGTGGAAGTCATTCTCTCCCCTTCTCTCCCCTCCTGTGGAAGTCATTCTCTCTCCCCTCCTGTGGAATTCATTCTCTCCCCTTCTCTCCCCTCCTGTGGAAGTCATTCTCTCCCCTTCTCTCCCCTCCTGTGGAAGTCATTCTCTCTCCCCTCCTGTGGAAGTCATTCTCTCCCCTTCTCTCCCCTCCTGTGGATGTCATTCTCTAGCGATCTAAAAAAAAAATGTATTAGTGGGCTGTCCTTCCAAATGCCATCAGCGAACACTAATTAATTCCGAGCTAATCTGCCTAAATATGCCTGGGCTAATTATCAAACATATGTCCACTTTTTTCTCAGCACAATGTAAATCGGTTTTCATTAAGACCACCTGAAAACTATGTATTGGCCTATTCTGTTATCCATGGTAGGAGATAATGAATCAGCGATTCGGCTTAGTTAATTATATATTTGATTTAATTATTTATTTATATTTTTCCGTGTTGAAAGAGGTTTCTGAATATGTGTACAGTGGATAAGGAAGTAATTGTACAGTTTATAATCTCTAGAGCTTTGTGACCTTAAGTTGTATCGTGGGCTAAAGGCATTGTGGTTAAGGTTTTTAGTAGGAAAGTTTTTTTTATGTGGCCCATTAGATTTTCTCTGGAAAGCAATACATATGATAGCTTTATGTTATCTCAATACATATGGGGTGGCAGGGTAGCCTAGTGGTTAGAGCGTTGGACTAGTAACCGGAAGGTTGTGAGTTCAAACCCCCGAGCTGACAAGGTACAAATCTGTCGTTCTGCCCCTGAACAGGCAGTTAACCCACTGTTCCCAGGCCGTCATTGAAAATAAGAATGTGTTCTTAACTGACTTGCCTGGTTAAATAAAGGTAAAATAAAATAAATAAAAATATGATAGCTTTATGTCATCTCAATACATATGATAGCTTTATGTTATCTCAATACATATGATAGCTTTATGTTATCTCAATAAATATGATAGCTTTATGTTATCTCAATACATATGATAGCTTTATGTTATCTCAATAAATATGATAGCTTTATGTTATCTCAATAAATATGATAGCTTTATGTTATCTCAATACATATGATAGCTTTATGTTATCTCAATGCATATGATAGCTTTATGTTATCTCAATGCATGAAGTTGTAATGACTTTGTTTTACCTAAGGACAGCTGAAATTAAATGGACATGGCGGACAGCTTGAACAATTTAAAAGTTTAACTTCCAAAACTTAAATCCCAAGTATTCTCAGAAGCAAAAGTTTGAGTAAGTACAGTATATTCTGAACTTGTCAGTCAGAGTTGAGTTAACTTGATACCCCCTCATGGAGGCATACTGTAGGGGTAACAATAAACTACATTTAGTCATAAACAGTCATACATGCATCTCACTATGTTGACACAGACAATCATACCCTCATGCTGCCCCTCTGCTTCAGGTTTTATGAACAGTTGCAGGACATTCTTTTTATTTTTTTTGTTTCTTTTATGTTTGAATCTTTTTCTTTTCCATAGTGAAGTGTATTCTGGACATCTCTACTCTTCTGTACCCTTTCTGACTTTACTCTTCTTTTGCTTATGATTTGAGTTGTCCGGACTTATTGATTTTTGTTCTCCTCATCCGCCCATCTACCAGGATAGAGCTGATCCCTCCCCTTTGCCTCATCTTGTGCCGCATGATATCTCTGTGGTTGAAAGTGAAACAACAGTACTCCCACTCATCTTCTTGTTGATGTTTTCTGTGCCATTATTAAAGGCTGATTCTGAAACCTATTTTCCATTTACAACACAGGAAATGAAAGGCAACACAATATTTTCTTGCCATCATACTTTTTTTGGGCCTTGTGCAGGCAACCCCATTCTGTCTCAAGAAAGTTGTGTCTGAAAGAATGACTCCCTGCCCCCCCCCCCCCCCACCCCACCCCCCCACCCACCCAACCCCACGCCCACCCCGCCTTCTTTCTCTCAGCCTTTCTGCATATACATGTCGGTTTTGAATGCAGGTGGCATAAAAATTATTTTATTGCTGCAAAGTATATCTGTTTTTCTATTCTATATATGTTGCTGCCAGTCGAAGGCATTTTTGGCATGTCTATACAGTAGACTAGACGACTAACTTCCTGTAACTACCTCGGTGACTCCTCCTCCTTCTTGCTAATGCATGCTGAGATTTGATTGGTGGCCATTTTGTGTGCTTCTACCTCCACCTACAACTCTGCTCTCAGGCTAACCTCGCCTCGCCCTGCCTGGGGCAGCAGTGATGGTTACCCCTCCACTGCTGCCCCTCCTGCTTCTTGTCGTGATGGTTACCGTGCCTGTAGTGTTTTTCTGTCTGTCTGTCTGTGTACGTCTGCCAACCTGTTGTGTCTGTTCTTACTGTTTGTCTGTGATTGTTTTGTCTATGTTTGAAAACTGTCTAAACCTGAACCTACCCTCTGATCCTGAGAGAGTTCCACAAGAAGGCAAATAAGGAACATTGCCAAGAATATTCTACACCTGCGGCTGACTCCATTTCAAGAACCACAGTTGTGCAATGTACCAATTCAATGAGTAGATGATAACATAATGAAGCACATTTCCCTTAACTAACTTCCTTATCAACCATAATCCATGTAGACCGCTACAACTCTGTCAGATGTAAGTCACTTGACTACTTGACAAACGGATTGATCAACCACGACATCCACATGCTGTTCAAGTGTCTTGTGAAACCTCATCGTTATTCTGCAGGTAATCAGTCACTTTGGTGCAGGGAACAAATTCTGCCTTGGCTTGTCTTAGCGAATTATAGCATTTTGCATTTACATTTTAGTCACTTAGCTGACAGTCTTATCCAGTGCAACATTAGAAACATCGTACGCTATTTTTTAAAGAACAAAAGAGCAGAGCGACAGATAGTTTACTTCACAACAGTGTCAGTCGAACAGCGCCTCCATAAAACAAGGACATAAGACAGCCACCTAGCAGCACAAGACAAACCACATGCAATAAAACCTCATGAAATGTAACTACATGAGCATTTAGATTAACGACTGATGAATAGGCCCGGTAATCTAATGGAGACCTAACCTAATTCTGCATGTCTCTTTAACACGAGGCGGGAGGGAAAACAGGGGGGATGAAACCAGTGGAGAGAGTGAACTATGAGAGGGGTAGATCAATGACTCCGTCTCTCAACTAGCTGTGTTGCTCTGGCGTTGTTATGTCCCATCGGGCCGGCTGTCACGTCAATGCAGGCCCTAGATCAGTTTAAAGGTTATTCAGCTGACACATGTCAATGGAGCGGGGGGGGGGGGCTTAATGACCATTCGACAAATTGACCGGCAGACGGGACTCGCCAGGCTGCGTTACGACGCCGTGGCTGGCTGGAGAATGGCTGGAGCAGGAGTGCACCCAGCCAGCCTCATGATGACGGATTAAGACGGGCGGCAGCGTAGCCTAGTGGTTAGAGCGTTGGACTAGTAACCGGAAGGTTGCAAGTTCAAACCCCCGAGCTGACAAGGTACAAATCTGTCGTTCTGCCCCTGAACAGGCAGTTAACCCACTGTTCCTAGGCTGTCATTGTAAATAAGAATTTGTTCTTAACTGACTTGCCTAGTAAAAAAAATATTTAAAAAAGACATGTCTGCCACATTCTCCTGTAACGGGACAGGACACCTGACATACAAACATCCCAGATGTACTGGGACATCCCAGATGTACTGTACAGTGCCTTGGGAAAGTAATCAGAACCCTTGACTTTTTCCACATTTTGTGAAGTTACAGGAATATTATAAAATGTTTTACATTTTTTTTAAATCCTCAGCAATCGACACACGATATCCCATAACAACAAAGTGAAAATGTCAAAGCAAAAACCAAGCCATGAGGTCGAAGGAGCAATCGGGAGAGAAGGGCCTCTTTCAGGGAGGTGCCCAAGAACCCGATGGTCACCGATGGTCACTCTTACAGAGCTCCAGAGTACCTCTGTGGAGATGGGATAAAATTTCGTAAGGACAACTATCTTTGCAGCACTCCACCAATCAAGTCTTTATGGTAGAGTGGCCAGACGGAAGCCACACCTCAGTAAAAGGCACATGACAGCCCGCTTGGAGTTTGCCAAAAGACACCTAAAGACTCTCAGACCATGAGAAACAAGATTCTCTGGTCTGATGAAACTAAGATTCAACTCTTTGGCCTGAATGCCAAGCGTCATGTCTGGAGGAAATCTGGCACCATGGTAGTGGCAGCATCATGCTGTGGGGATGTTTTTCAGCAGCATGGACTGGGAGACTAGTCAGGATCGAGGCAAAGGTGAAAGGAGCAAAGTACAGAGAAATCCTTAATGAAAACCTGCTCCAGAGAGCTCAGGACCTCAGACTGGGGCGAAGGTTCACCTTCCAACAGGACAACAATCCTAAGCACACAGCCAAGACAACGCAGGAGTAGCTTTCAGTCTCTGAATTTCCTTGAGTGGCCAAGACCTGAAAATAGCTGTGCAGCAAAACTCCCTATCCAACCTGAGCTTGAGAGAATCTGCAGAGAAGAATGGAAGACACTCCCCAAATTCAAGCTTGTAGCGTCGTAGCCAAGAAGACTCTATTCTGTAATCGCTGCCAAAGGTGCTTCAACAAAGTTCTGAGCAAAAGGTCAGAATACTTATGTAAATTTGATATTTCAGTTTTTTATTTGTAATACATTTGCAAACAATTCTAAAAACCTGTTTTTGCTTTGTCATTATGGAGTATTGTGTGTAGATTGATGAAAAACACAATTTAATCAATTTTAGAATAAGGCTTTAACCTAACAAAATGTGGAAAAAGTCAAGGGGTCTGAATACATTCCAAAGTATTTGTACACCCATTAAAATGTGTCGGCTGTTTCAATCACACCCGTTGCTGACAGGTGTATAAAATTGAGCACACAGCCATGCAATCTCCATAGACAAATATTGGCAGTAGAATTGCCTTACTGAAAAGCTCAGAGAATTTCAATGTGGCACCATCATAGGATGCTACCTTTCCAACAAGTAAGTTCATCAAATTTCTTCTCTGCCAACTGTAAGTGCTGTTATTGTGAAGTGGAATCGTCTAGGAGCAACATCGCCTCAGCCGTGAAGTGGTAGGCCACACAAGCTCACAGAATGGGACCGCCGAGTGCTGAAACGCGTAGCGTGTAAAAATTGTCTGTCCTTGGTTGCATTACTCACTACCAAGTTCCAAACTGTTTCTGGAAGCAACGTCAACACAATAACTTTCGTCGGGAGCTTCATGAAATGGGTTTGCACACAAACCTAAGATCACCATGCACAATGCCAAGCGCCGGCTGGAGTGATGTAAAGCTTGCCGCCATTGGACTCTGGAGGAGAGGAGAATTGAGCGGTGGACAGATAGAGGAGAGGAGAAGAGGGAGGGGGACAGATAGTGAGAGGGGGACAGATGGAGATGAAAGGGGGTAAGACAAACTGCTGCTCTGAGATTTTCATCATCATCCACACTGCATCTGTCTTCCTCCGGATGCTGAGGTGGGTTGTGAGGACTGTATTTGTTCCGACGCATCCTACATTACTTCTGTCTGAACATAGACCACTTTGTTTAAAGAACGACGTCCTAACAGAAGAGGTTAGTAAATAACACCACTTCTCTTAGATGTATGCTACTGAGATTCACCTCAAGGTGAAAAGACAGAAACTTGTCCATGTCTAGTTTGTGCCCCATAGATGATAGGATCAGTTTGCTTTGCTTGGTAGAAAGCTCAAACTTTCCCACGATGCACCTGTATATTATAATAAGCCCAGGTGCAGTATGTACCTTGACATACTCTGATAGTAAGTGTTGTGTTGTTGGTCTCGCTCGCTCACTCTCTCTCTCTCTGGTAATCATCTCTCTGCCTGCCGAGCCAGAGTTGAATGAATCTGCTGTAGTAGGCCTCAGGCACAACGGGATTTAAGGTCTGAAAACGACTCTTCACACACAATCTTTAGCCAGCCCTGTAAAATCTCACTGAGTCAGTCACTGTGGCTGTGTCTGGGTGAGTGCCTGTGTGCTGCCTGCCTGTCTGCCATCTGTCTCTCTGTGCTGTCACAGCCGCTAAAACCCGTCGCGCTGCCTTCCTGATGGGACTTAACTCTATTCCGAGGTCTCAGCAAACGCTGGACAGACACAGAGATTAGTCAGAAAATAAAGAGAGAGAGACACAAAGGGAAGAAGAGAAGAGTGAGGGGCACAGGAAGAGAAGAAGAGAAGAGAGAGGGGGACAGGAAGAGAAGAAGAGAAGAGAGAGGGGGACAGGAAGAGAAGAGAGAGGGGGACAGGAAGAGAAGAAGAGAAGAGTGAGGGGCACAGGAAGAGAAGAAGAGAAGAGAGAGGGGGACAGGAAGAGAAGAAGAGAAGAGAGAGGGGGACAGGAAGAGAAGAGAGAGGGGGACAGGAAGAGAAGAAGAGAAGAGAGGGACAGGAAGAGAAGAGAGAGGGGGACAGGAAGAGAAGAAGAGAAGAGAGGGACAGAAAGAGAAGAGAGAGGGGGACAGGAAGAGAAGAAGAGAAGAGAGAGGGGGACAGGAAGAGAAGAAGAGAAGAGAGAGGGGGACAGGAAGAGAAGAAGAGAAGAGAGGGGGACAGGAAGAGAAGAAGAGAAGAGAGAGGGGGACAGGAAGAGAAGAAGAAAAGAGAGGGACAGGAAGAGAAGAGAGAGGGGGACAGGAAGAGAAGAGAGGGACAGGAAGAGAAGAGAGAGGGGGACAGGAAGAGAAGAAGAGAAGAGAGAGGGGGACAGGAAGAGAAGAAGAGAAGAGAGGGGGGACAGGAAGAGAAGAAGAGAAGAGAGGGGGACAGGAAGAGAAGAGAGAAGAGAGAGGGGGACAGGAAGAGAAGAGAGAGGGGGACAGGAAGAGAAGAAGAGAAGAGAGGGACAGGAAGAGAAGAGGGAGAGGGACAGGAAGAGAAGAAGAGAAGAGAGGGACAGGAAGAGAAGAGAAGAGAGGGACAGGAAGAGAAGAGAGAGGGGGACAGGAAAAGAAGAGAAGAGGGACAGGAAGAGAAGAGAGAGGGGGACAGGAAGAGAAGAAGAGAGAGGGAGAGACAGGAAGAGAAGAAGAGAACAGGAAGAGAAGAAGAGAAGAGAGGGGGACAGGAAGAGAAGAAGAGAAGAGAGAGGGGGACAGGAAGAGAAGAAGAGAAGAGAAGAGAGAGGGGGACAGGAAGAGAAGAAGAGAAGAGAGAGGGGGACAGGAAGAGAAGAAGAGAAGAGAGAGGGGGACAGGAAGAGAAGAAGAGAAGAGAGAGGGGGACAGGAAGAGAAGAAGAGAAGAGAGAGGGGGACAGGAAGAGAAGAAGAGAAGAGACAGGGAATAAGACAGAAACTGCTGCTCTGAGATTTTCGTCATCATCCACACTGCATCTGTCTTCCTCTGGATGCTGAGGTGGGTTGTGAGGACTGTTTTGTTCAAGCTGCTTTTGCCTCGACTAGTCTGATTCATCCTACATGACTCTGTGTCTGTCTGAAGAACAAGGACCACTTGTATAAAGGACTAACGTCGCTTCCCTATTTAGTGGGGGGGCGGGAGTCAGAGAGAGAAAGGAACTGACAGGTCAGGGAGTTGTGTACCTTCAGGTTTCCTGTACTAAAGGAAGCGAGGCTTAACACAAAGCCCACAAAGCCCTCCATCTTGACATTAGCCCACAAAGCGCAAATCCTGACATTAGTCCACAAAACCACTTCATCTTTACATAAATCCACAAAGCCCTCCATCTTGACATTAGTCCACAAAGCCCTCCATCTTGACATTAGTCCAGAAAGCCCTCCATCTTGACATTAGTCCACAAAGCCCTCCATCTTGACATTAGTCCACAAAGCCCTCCATCTTGACATTAGTCCACAAAGCCCATCCATCTTGGCATTAGTCCACAAAGCCCTCCATCTTGACATTAGTCCACAAAGCCCTCCATCTTGACATTAGTCCACAAAGCCCTCCATCTTGACATTAGTCCACAAAGCCCTCCATCTTGACATTAGTCCACAAAGCCCTCCATCTTGACATTAGTCCACAAAGCCCTCCATCTTGACATTAGTCCACAAAGCCCTCCATCTTGACATTAGTCCACAAAGCCCTCCATCTTGACATTAGTCCACAAAGCCCTCCATCTTGACATTAGTCCACAAAGCCCTCCATCTTGACATTAGTCCACAAAGCCCTCCATCTTGACATTAGTCCACAAAGCCAGTCCATCTTGACATTAACAAAGAAATCAAAACAAACAGCATCTCTTTAAGTAAACCCATTAGAATGTGCAGTGTTTCCACTGAGGTGAACCAATGAAATGTGCAACGCTGGTAATAGAGCTAACGTTAGAGGATCAAAGTGTTTACTAAAATGTCAAGGTCCTCTGGTATGCTTTTTCTTCCTTGAGCCCCTTTCTCTCTATCACTCTCTCTCTCACACACACACACACACACACACACACACCCCTCTCACAACCAGGCAGCTCCCTTTGGGTCAGATGGTATGCAAAGGTTTTGTTGATCGAGCTGGAAAGCTAACAATTGCCAAAAGCTTTTAGGTGTTCAGGAATGAAGGGTCGAGTGGATAGATGTATACAAGGCCAAGACGATACAGGGCAGACAGAGAGAAATATACCCTCCACCTCTCTGAAATCACTTAGTGAGCGACGTTACTGTTTATCCAACAGGGCAGGCAGCCGATGTCAGATGAAAACATTACCATAGCCACACGATAGGAACAGGGACACTGAATTTGAGTGTAGAGCAGACTACATTGTCTCTAGACTCCACACCTAGGCTTGGTGGTGATCCGCAGTTTTCAGTTATACCACAACATATACAGTGAGGGAAAAAAGTATTTGATCCCCTGCTGATTTTGTACATTTGCCCGCTGACAAAGAAATTATCAGTCTATAATTTTAATGATAGGTTTATTTGAACAGTGAGAGACAGAGTAATAACAACAACAAAAATCCAGAAATGTTATAAATTGATTTGCATTTTTATGAGGGAAATAAGTATGAGACCCCCTCTCAATCAGAACGATTTCTGGCTCCCAGGTGTCTTTTATACAGGTAATGAGCTGAGATTAGGAGCACACTCTTAAAGGGAGTGCTCCTAATCTCAGTTTGTTATCTGTACAAAAGACACCTGTCCACAGAAGCAATCAATCAATCAGATTCCAAACTCTCCACCATGGCCAAGACCAAAGAGCTCTCCAAGGATGTCAGGGACAAGATTGTAGACCTACACAAGGCTGGAATGGGCTACAGGACCATCGCCAAGCAGCTTGGTGAGAAGGAGACAACAGTTGGTGTGATTATTCGCAAATGGAAGAAACATCTCCCTCGGCCTGGGGCTCCATGCGAAGATCTCACCTCGTGGAGTTGCAATGATCATGAGAACGGTGAGGAATCAGCCCAGAACTACACGGGAGGATCTTTGTTGTTATTCTGTCTCTCACTGTTCAAATAAACCTACCATTAAAATGATAGACTGATCATTTCTTTGGCAGTGTGCAAACGTACAAAATCTGCAGGGGATCGAATACTTGTTTCCCTCACTGTACCATCCCATAGATACTATAGCTCTTTCATAGTTATTAGCCTAACGTCACAATATAATCCAATCACGTGTTTCACAGCACTATTCCAGAGGCCAAAGCAGCGGAACAAGAACATTAGATCTAACATAAATGACCTTATCACATCACAATGGGACATGGAAAGCCTCAACTCCTTATCACGTTCCAATGGGACATGGATAGCCCCAACTCCTTATCACGTCCCAATGGGACATGGATAGCCCCAACTCCTTATCACATCACAATGGGACATGGATAGCCTCAACTCCTTATCACATCACAATGGGACATGGATAGCCTCAACTCCTTATCACGTCCCAAAGGGGCACGGATAGCCCCAACTCCTTGAGCCCTCTTGTGGAACTTCCTCTGAACACTGTGTGTACCTGTCAAGCGAAGGCTGTTGGTTATGCATTAACATAAAACTGAACTATACATTTACTAAAAGTAGACATTCATTTGATGAATGTTATAATTTGAAGTCTACGCCACATCATGTGGGTTGTGTATCACCCATGGTGTTTCTTCTTCCTCTCCGATGGTTGATGTCTGATAATAAATTGTTCTTTGCCTGAGGCCTTGATGCAATGACCTCTAGTCACCTTTAACCCCATCCTGACCCTCTGACCCCAGCTTGCTGTACTGTTATTGTATATTACTCTCCCTAAATGCAACTTACTTAAAGCACGCATTAACCATGAACCTAATAGTAAAAACAACTAAACGATCCTGTCTAATATGTACCTTACCTCTCTCTGAATTACATCCAGATTGCACGCCTGTTCTGTGTTTTTAAAATGACTAACAACAGATATTTATTTCATAAAGAATGAACTAATAATAATGTTATTATTATTATTAGTTACTACATGAAGTTGGTGACAACTTCCCCTACGAACTGTCCCTCTTCTCTATGTCTGCTTCAGTGTGTGCTTTCTGGTTGTTCATCTTTGATAGTGTGAGAATTTTAATGCTTTTAATTTCTTGCTTGCCAATTTGTAATTTCCTTATGTCTATTTGTACATATATGTAAATATACATATGTGGATATCTATGTTAATTACTGAAATTGCTCAAAATGACCTCTTTAATAATATGATAATTTCCTTAGCAGTACTATCGATAGTGGAATGGTAAAGAATTCCCAATTAGGACATTTCTTCCTTTTTTACTAATGATTTTTATTGGTTAACTATGGTTGAATTACACAGCTCTGATTGGCCACCCCAAACACATGACCCAGTATACAATTCGAAAATTTACAATTTCATTGAGAAAAAAACTAGAAGAAAACTCAAAAATACAACTGTCCTCACCACGTTTCAAACCTGTTCTTACACTGCTCAATTTTTTCCTGTTATTCAATTAGCAAATTTGGATTGCATTTGGACTATAATTAATTATTTAATTATTTAATTCCACATGGCAAAGAAAGAAGTTGCAGCTTAGGGTTTGTAAAAAACTGTCAGTGTTGAAAGTGCTGTTCTCTTCTGTAGATGGGTATGTATATATGCTCATGGGTTGTATGTCCCCATCCCTTCCTTACAGCCAAAAGCTCTAATGCCGCCCGGCCGCTTCGTACCACCTTTACATGGACATGGCAACTGACGTACACATTCACCCCCATCTATGTCATTTCCTACCTAGTATGTTCCTAGGTCCTCCCCCCTTCTTACACCCCCCCCCCCCCCAATCCGAACCCCCTTTTACGTAGATGTTAAGATATGTACATGCATCCATTCATTCAAAACTTATGAACAACGAAGTTCAAGTTAAAGTTAAGCAAAAAAAGTTGTAAAAAATATTTAAAAAAAAGTTTAATAATCAGACTTTAAATATTTATGGAGGAGTTATACAAAAGGAGCTTTTCTCTCACAGCCAAGACGTATCTATAGATGTACAGTTTTCTTTTTTATGAAAAGAAATTACTATTTAAAAAATATATAATAATCCTGAACAGAATGGTGAAGATTATTTTTCATGTCATGTGTGGATGTGTGTTCTTCCTTCCCTGTACCATCCTGTCTAAAAGATAAATAACTCAAATGCATCAAAATTGTTAAAAAGAAACTAACCTAACTTGTCCAAAAACATTCTTACACAACTTTCTTTTGTACACTTTTTTCTTCCTGCCAAAATCATGCGGGCAATTTGTTGATGTAAGTTGGCAAAACTGATGGTATACTTTTCTTCTTTTTGGAAAAAAAATTTCGTAGGCTTTTTATGATTTTTGAAGCAGAATGTATTTGACCTCTTTCTATGTAATAATCCTTCTTTGGATAAATCTATTTAGTTTGTGAATGTTGACCATGTTTTCTCTAACTCTCAGTCTTAACTGTGTTTGCAATGCCTTACTTTTTCTTTATTTCCTTTTTATTTTATTAGATATCTGCATCTTCTTTTAGTGCCCTGTTTGTGGTGAGCCTTTGCAGTGTACAAGCTAGCCACATTGGCAAGAGGTTTACGCAGATTCAACCGACATCTGAATGTTACTCTCGTATGTTTTTAGAAACCGCCCTAATCGTAAAATAATATAATGAAGGACAAGAAGAGATAGATAGACTAGTCAACAACAAACATAGTAACTGATACTGATAAAAGTGAGAAGTACATTCAGCTGTTGTTGTGGAACTGTCAGGTGACTTTGTGCCATTGTGGCAACTGTATAAGAGCAGTCAAAAGGCAAGGGGTTAAGGCCAGTGGGGGAGCCTAGTGAACTCACCATAATAACATTAGGAATGTAGGGATATTTACCTCAGTTTAATTTCATTAGACCCTATCAATAGCTACAGAAAATAATGACAAGTTGAGCCCGGTCTTTGCACCCTAGAAGCACACGACAAGGTTGACCTCTATCTCCATTATTGTTATTTCCATTGGACAATAATACAATATGCTGTGGATTGTATGCAAATTGTCACTATATTTTTTTTCTTTATATTAGGAAAGCAGAAAAGTAAGTCTCTCAATTTATTATACACCTATCGGTGTATAAGCTTGAAAGGTATGATTAAAGTTAAGGTAGATGTTATTTCTCAGTCCAATATTGTGTAGCTACTGTAGATGTATCCAGACAGGCAGACAGCAACACTAGACCAGACATAATTAATATAGTTCCAACCCTCTGGTGTGTAGGTCCCAGAGCTACAAAGCCAGCACCAATAACTATATCTCTGTCCGTGAAAACTTTCACAAAATAGTACACTTGTTATTGAACACGAAGCATAGGAGTTAGGTGTGGTGAAATGCCTGTTTGTTATTTTGGCTCACCCCTGAACATCCCTTACAGCCTTTTGATGCAATGTATACATTTTTATTGGATATTGTTTATTTTCAGTTCATGGTATTGTTTGGTTGGTTCTAGTTTCATTGAATTTGCACTGGTATAGTATTTTCCCTTTTGACTTATTTTAGTTTTTTCTGTATTTTAATTTTTAAAAATTGTTTCTGCTTTGCTTTTTATGTTTTATATAATTACTTTCCAGTGTTTGATTGAATAGCTAACGTCTTGCATTTCTTCTAACTCTTCTCTTTTCTTTTTCTGTTTTGCAGGAGGGGAGTTAGTCATCCCCGTACTTGTAGAGGATCCCATAGACATCCCTCCTGTTTCCCCCCGTTCCCCCTTCATCCCCCTTCCCCCAACCCTCCGTCCTGTCCTCCCAACCCTCCGCCCCGCCCTCACCATTATCGAGACCACAAAAGCGTCCCTGCCCATGGCCACTGAGGCGGGGGTACCTTGCTTGTCGGACCGAGACAGCGATGAATGTGATGATGGTCTTGATGGTGATGGTGGTGATTATGATGGCATGGTGATTTCGGGGTTTGGCTCTGGCGAAGCTTTCGACTCTAGCCTGCCCCCCACTGACGATGAAGATTTTTACACCACCTTCTCCCTGGTAACAGATAAGATCTTGACCACGTCGGCCTACGAAGGTGGCTACAAAGCTCTCGCGCCCAAGTGGGAGGCCAAGGACTTGAGGCCTAGTAAAGCCTCAGAGGCGGGTAGGACTTCACCCACCCCGCCTCTACCCAACCTCGGGGGCACTGTAGCAGAGGCGTCCCTTCCATCAGACGGCACGCTAGCCAAACTGCCCGCCGGGAAAATGGACAACCGCGAAGTGATCAAAGCCCTGCAGCCGGACATAGTCCTGCTTCCTCTGCCCACTGTGTCCTTCGACCTGGATGGCACCAAGCCTCGTGGGCCCCTCATCACCTCACCCATCCTGCGTACGGTGCCTGCTGCGTTACCCACCGCACCAGTCGTGAGGCGGGTGCCCCCGGGGGCATCTGAGGTGATACGAGAATCCAGCAGCACAACGGGCATGGTGGTTGGCATCGTCTCGGCCGCGGCACTCTGCATCCTCATCCTCCTCTACGCCATGTACAAGTACAGGAACAGGGACGAAGGCTCCTACCAGGTAGACGAGACACGGAATTACATCAGCAACTCAGCGCAGACCAACGGCACCGTGGTGAAAGACAAAGTACCCAGCGGGGGCAGTGGCGCCAAGGGATCCAGCGGCAAGAGACCGAAAGACAAGGACAAAGAATACTATGTATAAGGACAAAGAATATGCATAAGGACAAAGAATACTATAAATCAACCATTCCCCTACAACAACAAAAAATAACTGTTTGGAGAAAATCTGAATAAACACTTGACAGTACCATATTGGGAGCTGCAATTTAAAATGGAAAACAAATCCTCTCATAAGAACTCTAAGTGAATGAGTCCAAGCTGAACATTTTTCCAATGTACTGTGACCTAAAAGCACACTTACTATGGTAAGCATACAGAGAAACAGGCTGATAGGGACACTACTATTAGATACCTTGTGACGAGATGACTGAGCTCTGCCTGGAGACGTTACCAGAGGTTTGGCAGTGTAAGATATTTCAATGTTACATCGCTCCCAAGTGACTGTGAGAGATTTGTGATCCTTGGCGTAAACAACATTGTCCATTGTAACCCTGTAAAATGACAAAACAAACAACCATCATTTCGGCCATTCGGAGCATGTGAGATGTACGTGACGTGGTGCTGGCATCTGTATAAGTGAGGGACCTGAAGATTTTTTTTAAACGAGTCGTTGAAGTTTGAAAGACAAAACATAATTACCATACAAATGGTACATTTCTATACCTAGTGTTGGATGAGGTAAGGTATGTGTGTGGTAGCTAAGGTGTCTTATTTTTAAACCCACCTGAAACATTGTCAGGGCTGACCAGGCTACGCTCAATGAATAGTAGTAATGCATTTTGATTTATTATTTTGCTTTTTTCCCCCTCTCAAAAATGGATTCGACTGCTATGCATGACGTCCTCGATCTAGATGGTATTCGACCATGTTGGAGGGGATGCACCAGTACAAATGTTATTTTAATTAGATCTTTTACAGAACTCTTCATTCCTGATAGCAGTTTTATTTCAGTTCATTCAGTTTTCCATAGACCACTGGTTCAGTTATTTGTTTCATGCTGTTCGTAGAAGTAAAGTCATTATGTCTGTGGGGTTTTTGGTCAACTATTGAAAACAATGTGACTAAAGAAGAGTTATCCAATGTGAAAAGTTTTGAATTTGTATCTGTTGTCACAGTCAACTGTGTCAAAACAAATATGTTTACATATGTTATTACTTCATAGCCGTCGTATTTTGCAGGTCAATATTGTACATAACATTTTAGTTTCCGTTTGAGTTTTTTTTTTGTTGCATTGTACAGACATAATTTGAGCTGCTGTCCTTTCTCGGTGTACTAAATGACGAAGATCTGACGTTTTTTCCCCCGATGTTTGGTAAGACTGGAGATAGCGTACTTGTATTTTTTTGTAATCGAAAGGAGTAAAATATTATTAGGTTAGACAATCTAGTCTTTCTGGATGGTGTTTCTAAAACGCATGAATATTTTACAACTGGAAGATATCAGATATCAGTCAAATAGAAAAATGCCCACCCAGATACTAGGGCCTCATGATTCTTACTTTGATTGTTATTTGAATTTAAATTTGAGATCTAACAGATTTTTGAGACCCAGTGCTGGCACAATACTAAGAATAAGATACAGGATGAGGATTTGTTTTTTACTGTGACATCTATGTTCCTTACTTTCACTTGTATTCTTTTACATTTATGTCCCTCCCCTTATTGTGCAGTTTTCATTTGAAGTCTTAAAATTTTTATGACAATTTGTGCTGGCAAGTACTTTTTTTTTTATTACTTCATTTATTTAGTTGTTTCTTGTTCATTTTGTATTCTAAGCAAATCTCAAGTACATTCAGTTTGATTTTGTGTTGTTAATACTGCTTTTCAACCCAATACTTAACTGTGTTTTGCTCCTTTGACTCCAGGCAAATCCCAGCAATAAAATATTCTTCCCAAAGTTTTCAATGGTAGAGTACATTTGTCTGTTTGTCATGTGGATGTATGAAAGAGTATAGAAATGAATAGCGGAGGAACTTAAGGTAGATGAGCTTTTAGGAGTACATTCATCTGTAACGGATTCAGGTCCTTAACCTCTGTCCAACACCTGCCTTCTATCAGAAGACCATTACCATAAACCATAGACTCTTCTTATTTGAGTCTAAGCCGGAGATTCATACATGGAAAAACTACATAAAAGGAAGTTTGTTTTAAAGTGACCTATATTTGAGAGATATAAGAAAGATCAGGGAATGATTTTTTTATATTGTTACTCATGTTTTACCCCCTTTTTTTGGCATTAAACTACTTCCATATATATTTTATATATATATATATATTCCATTCATTTTTTAAACTGGCACTGGGCACCTTCAGACAAGTCTTGTGAGGCCTGTGGGTGTCCTAGAGCAAAACAACCAACTTACAGTATGTGTTTGTGAAAGTCTCACCTTTCCATATTGGTGTGTAGGCCGGCGTTGGTGGATGCAGTAGATTGAGACGCAATCCATGCAAAACAACTGATATCTCTAGCTTAAATAGACAGACTTAGCTGGGGATTTTTGTATTATGCTAATCAGATTTCTCTGGACATCGACTCCAGGGGTTTAAGTATTTTTTGCCAATTACCTTACAATAACTTCCCATTAAAATGTCCAGCACGGACATCGACTCCAGGGGTTTAAGTATTTTTTGACAATTACCTTACAATAACTTCCCATTAAAATGTCCAATGAAATTATCATTAAAAGTCCCAAAAATAATAGTTAATCTTTATATTGATCTTCAGGTAATGTTTTTAACATGTCATGTATACACATTCATCTCTAATTCCTATTTATAGACAGAGTCCGAGTGTTAAACGCTCCTATACTCTCCACGCACAGCAGGTTCTGAGAAGAGACCAGAATACGAGGAGTGCTGTTAGGCCCCTCCATCGCCAGGTCTCGGTGGCAACAAATGCATGGAAGGAATGAGATTGATAGATTCTCGGTGCCATATGGACAGGTTATGTCTCAGTGAATGGGTGGCTGCTGCGCCTTCTTCCCAGACCTGTTGTTACACCATCCAATAGTTTGTGCAAATGGGCCACACAGTCCTGGTCATTACCTTGGAATTGCCCATTGATGGAATTTATCAGAGGGCTGTAAGGAGTATGTTCAGCTGGCACAACGACTACATCATTAACTCATTCATCCTGGTCTAGCCAAGGTTTTTTCTTTTTCATTACGACCTAAGTTATTTTACATTCTCAATGAGTGAGCTCCTAACGTGGTCTTTTTCCTCTCTAGGGGAACTTTTTAATAGGCCTATACTACTTCAGGTTGGTTGGGCTTAGTGAGGTAGCTAGCATTGACTCTGTGAGAATCTACCTATGATGTATAGAAATCCATTAACAGCAAATCAAATCAAACTTTATTTGCCACATCCCCCGAATACAACAAGTGTAGACTTGTGTAGACCGTGAAATGCTGACTTACAAGCCCTTAACCAACAGTGCAGTTCAAGAAGAAGAAAATATTTACCAAGTAGACTGAATTCAAAAGTAATAATAAAAAGTAACACAATAAGAATAACAATAACAAGGCTATATACAGGGGGTACCGGTACCAAGTCAGTGTGCAGTACAGGTTAGTTGAGGTAATCTGTACATGTAGGTGGGGACGAAGTGACTATGCATAGGTAACAAACAGCAAGTAGCAGCAGTGTATAAGGGGGGGAAGGTGTCAAGGTAAATGTCAAGGTAAATTGTCCGGTGGCGATTTGTATGAATTGTTCAGCAGTCTAAAGACTTGGGGTAGAAGCTGTTGAGGAGCCTTTTGGTCCTAGACTTGGCGCTCCGGTACCGCTTGCCGTGCGGAAGCAGAGAAAACACTCCTTTCCTCTGAAACCGCCTGGTCCTGGATGGCAGGACGCTTGGCCCAGTGATGTACTGGGCCGTTTGCACGGTCCTCTGTAAGCGCCTTGCAGTCAGATGACGAGCAGTTGCCATACCAAGCGGTGATGCAACCGGTCAGGATGCTCTCGAGGGTGCCGCTGTATAATCTTTTGAGGATCTGGGGACCCATGCCAAATATTTTCAGTCTCCTGAGGGGGAAAAGGTTTTGTTGTGCCCTCTTCACGACTGTCTTGCTATGTTTGGACCATGAGTGTTCATTGGTAGTGTGGACACCAAGGAACTTGAAACTCTCAACCCCTCCACCTCAGTTCCGTCGATGTTAATGCCCGCCTTTTCCTGTAGTCCACGATCAGCTCCATTGTCTTGCTCACATTGATGGAGAGGTTTTTGTCCTGGCACCACACTGCCAGTTCTCTGACCTCCTCCCTATAATGAATGGGTTTGACAGTCTTGTCTTTAATTGTCAGGCTGGATCGTATTGTTGAAAAGGAAGAAGGCATCTCAGCCTCTCAGTTTAGTCAAGGGAGCCATTTTGTGGATTTTTGGTGAGTAAATTGGTAAAAGTGTTGTGCTAGCAACTCCAAGGGTGTGGGTTCAATATCCCACATTGATCACATACCCATACTAATAATGAATACACCCACTGTACTTTAAGTTCCTTTGGATAAAACGGTCTGTTAACTTGTCTGGCAGGCATACCCAGTGCTGTGCCCTTCAAATGTGAGCTCAGGGCCATGTAATCCAACCCAGGGGGTGGTTAACTGTTGTGATTGACAGACTGTTTCCTCTTTTAGTCAAATATGCAGAAATAGATTACAGACATTTGCCCAAACAGATTGGATAATTATTATCTTAATTGACAGAAAATAACTATTTACATTCGCTAATGGCTTAAAAAACTATATTATAATAATAATTTACCACTGTGTAAACTCACTTGGCTCCCTGAATATGGAGGAATCTCTCCACACACCCTAAACTTTATTCCACTTTAAGATGTATCCTCTCTTCTTCTCTTCTCTCCTCTTTTCTTCTCTCCTCTCCTCTCTTCTTCTCTCCTCTCCCTCTTCTCTCCTCTCTTCTCTCTTCTTCTTCTCTCTCCTCTTCTCTCCTCTTCTCTCCTCTCTTCTTCTATCCTCTTTTCTTATCCTTTCTTCTCTCCTCTCTTCTTCTCTCCTCTCTTCTCTCTGCTTTTCTCCTCTCTCCTCTCTTCTTCTCATCTCTCATCTCCTCTCTTCTTCCCTTTTCTTTTCTTCTATCCTCTTCTCTCCAATCTTCTTCTCTTCTCTTCTCTCCTCTCTTCTTCTCTTCTCTCTTCTTCTCTTCTCTCCTCTTCTTCTCTTCTCTTCGCTCTTTTTCTCTCCTCTCCACTCCTCTCTTCTTCCCTTCTCTTCTCTCCTCTCTTCTTCTCTCCTCTCTTCTTCTCTTCTCTCCTCTCTTCTTCTCTCCTCTCTTCTCTCTGCTTTTCTCCTCTCTCCTCTCTTCTTCTCATCTCTCATCTCTTCTCTTCTTCCCTTTTCTTTTCTTCTCTCCTCTTCTCTCCAATCTTCTTCTCTTCTCTTCTCTCCTCTCTTCTTCTCTTCTCTCTTCTTCTCTTCTCTCCTCTTCTTCTCTTCTCTTCGCTCTTTTTCTCTCCTCTCCACTCCTCTCTTCTTCTCTTCTCTCCTCTCTTCTTCTCTCCTCTCTTCTTCTCTTCTCTCCTCTCCTCTTCTTTTCTCCTCTCTTCTTCTCTCCTATCCTCTCTTCTTCTCTCCTCTTCTCTCCTCTCCTCTTCTTTTCTCCTCTCTTCTTCTCTCCTATCCTCTCTTCTTCTCTCCTCTTTTCTCCTCTCCTCTCCTCTCCTCTTTTCTTCTCTTTTCTTTTCTTTTCTTTTCTTTTCTCCTCTGCTCTTTTCTCTTCTTCTCTCTCTTCTCCCCTTCACACCTCTCTTCTTCTCTCATCTCCTTCTCTCCTCTCTTGTTCTCTCCTCTTTTCTTTTCTCCTCTCCTCTCTTCTCTCCTCTCTTGTTCTCTCCTCTCCTCTCTCTTCTCTCCTCTCTTCTTCTCCTCTCTACTCTCTTCTTCTCTCCTCTTTTCTTTTCATCTGTCCTGTCCTCTCTTTTTCTCCTCTTCTCCTCTTTACTTCTCTTCTTCTCTCCTCTCCTTCTCTCCTCTCTTCTTCTGTCCTCTTTTCTTTTCTCCTCTCCACTCTTCTTCTCTCCTCTTCTCTCTTCTTCACTCCCCTCTTCTTCTCTCCTCTTTTCTTATTTTCTTCTCTCCTCTTTTCTCCTCTTCTCTCTTCTTATCTCCTCTCTTCTCTCTTCTTCACTCCTCTCTTCTTCTCTCCTCTCTTCTTCTCTCCTTCTCTCCTCTTTTCTTTTCTTCTCTTCTTCTCTCCTCTTCTCTTTTCTTCTCTCCTCTCCTCTCTTCTTCTCTCCTCTCTTCTTCTCTTCTCTCTTCTTCTCTCCTTTCTTCTTTTCTCCTCTCCTCTCTTCTTCTCTCCCCTTGTCTCCTCTTTTCTTCTTCTCTCATCTCCTCTATTCTTCCCTTTTCTTTTCTTCCCTCCTATTCTCTCCTCTCTTCTTCTTTTCTCTCCTCTCTTCTTCTCTTCTCTCCTCTTCTTCTCCTCTCTTCTTCTTTTTCTCTCCTCTCCACTCCTCTCTTCTTCTCTTCTCTCTTCTTCTCTCCTCTCTTCTTCTCTTCTCTCCTCTCTTCTTTTCTCCTCTCTTCTTCTCCCCTATCCTCTCTTCTTCTCTCCTCTTTTCTTCTCTTCTTCTCTCCTCTTATTTTCTTCTCTTTTCTTTTCTCCTCTCCTTTCTTCTCTCCTCTCTTCTTCTCTTCTCTCCTCTCCTCTCCCATCCTCTCTTCTTCTCTCCTCTCCTCTCTTCTTCTCTTCTCTCCGCTCTTCTTCTCTACTCTCCTCTCCTCTCTTCTCCTCTTCTCTCCTCTCTTCTTCTCTTCTCTCCTCTCGTCTCTTCTTCTCTCCTCTTTTCTTTTCTCCTCTCTTCTCTCCTCTCTTCTCTCCTCTCTTCACCTCTCTTCACACCTCTCTTCTTCTCTCCTCTCCTTCTTTCCTCTCTTCTTCTGTCCTCTTTTCTTTTCTTTTCTCCTCTCCGCCCTTCTTCTCTCCTCTTCTCTCTTCTTCACTCCCCTCTTCTTCTCTCCTCTTTTCTTCTTTTCTTCTCTCCTTCTCTCCTCTTCTCTCTTCTTCACTCCCCTCTTCTTCTCTCCTCTTTTCTTCTTTTCTTCTCTCCTTCTCTCTTCTTCACTCCCCTCTTCTTCTCTCCTCTTTTCTTCTTTTCTTCTCTCCTTCTCTCTTCTTCACTCCTCTCTTCTTCTCCCCTATCCTCTCTTCTTCTCTCCTCTTTTCTTCTCTTCTTCTCTCCTCTTATTTTCTTCTCTTTTCTTTTCTCCTCTCCTTTCTTCTCTCCTCTCTTCTTCTCTTCTCTCCTCTCCTCTCCCATCCTCTCTTCTCCTCTTCTCTCCTCTCTTCTTCTCTTCTCTCCTCTCGTCTCTTCTTCTCTCCTCTTTTCTTTTCTCCTCTCTTCTCTCCTCTATTCTCTCCTCTCTTCTCCTCTCTTCACACCTCTCTTCTTCTCTCCTCTCCTTCTTTCCTCTCTTCTTCTGTCCTCTTTCTTTTCTTTTCTCCTCTCCGCTCTTCTTCTCTCCTCTTCTCTCTTCTTCACTCCCCTCTTCTTCTCTCCTCTTTTCTTCTTTTCTTCTCTCCTTCTCTCCTCTTCTCTCTTCTTCACTCCCCTCTTCTTCTCTCCTCTTTTCTTCTTTTCTTCTCTCCTTCTCTCTTCTTCACTCCCCTCTTCTTCTCTCCTCTTTTCTTCTTTTCTTCTCTCCTTCTCTCTTCTTCACTCCCCTCTTCTTCTCTCCTCTTTTCTTCTTTTCTTCTCTCCTTCTCTCCTTTTCTTTTCTTCTCTTCTCCTCTCCTCTCTATTCCAAATGTCAAATGAAACACCAAATGAAACAAAAGTAGTATTACAGTTTCACAGATTAATAAAAACATGACAGGTGATCATTGTAAATCTACAATAGAGTGTGTTCAATGTCTTACCACTACAGCCATACAGTAAAGGCAATCGTTCAACCCATTTGTGTTTTTATATATCCAAGAAGAACGTTTTTTTTTCTTCCAGAAGTGATACCTTGAATAAGGAAGAAGGTTTTTTTCACCCCCTGTACAGCAGTGTCTGGCACCATTCCATCATAATCACCCAATAATCCCCAAAAAGCTGCTCTGTGGAAGATGATGATTAAACCTGACAAGTAGAATGAGTCGATATGACCTCAACACCTGGTTTAGAAAGGACAAGAGCACGCAATGTTCTGCAGCCAAACTACTGTACGGTATGGTACACTGCCAGGTAGGATACAGTGTGTGTGTGTGTGTGTGTGTGTGTGTGTGTGTGTGTGTGTGTGTGGTGTGTGTGTGTGTGTGTGTGTGTGTGTGTGTGTGTGTGTGTGTGTGTGTGTGTGTGTGTGTGTGTGTGTGTGTACGTGCGCGTGCGTGCGCGTGTGTGTGTGTGCGTGTGTGTGCGTGCGTGTGTGTGTGTGTGTGTGTGTGTGTGTGTGCTTGCGTGCGCTTTTGATCACAAAAAGGAGATACCCCTCCATGGATCTATTTCCCTCCTGTCCCTCTAAAGCAGTATGGGCTGTAACCACAGCTACGACAGGTGCTGTCACAGCAGGAAAATGATCCTGCAGCAACAGGAAATGTGAATTATTACGTGAATAATAACTAATGGACATTTTTGAAGTGGTTGATGCATTTTTTGTTAGGAAAAATCAAGGCCTAGATTAAATCAGACCAAGCAACACCCACATGGCTTCAAATCAGTGTGCAGCTGCTCTTGTGATCATCGTGACAAAGCCACGCCCCTCTCAGCCACATTAGAAGTTCAGAACAACAAAGGGCTATATAGAAATAACGACACTCAAAATGAAAAATCATTCAATGAAATAATGAGGATTTCAATCAGCCTAGTCGAGGTGCAGATTACCTATCAAATTCCAGTGGTACAAATTGTAAACAAGGCTGCATTGGATTTCTCTTAATGCGACTCCATGCAGCCAATGGCTGCTTGTCTGCTTTAGGTATAATTGTAGATTTGACAGTTGTAAAACAGTTCCAGTTCCAACACATCCGGTACGTAGATGTAGACACGTAGATGCTGAAGCGGATCTGATTGAATAGAGCCCCAAGTCTGACATTTTAAAGTGGGAAAAAACTTTAGAAGCCTTTTCAAACCTCAAATACACTACACAGTAATGGCTGGTGGTGTACTGTGTAGTGGCTGGTGGTGTACCGTGTAGTGGCTGGTGGTGGTGTACTGTGTAGTGGCTGGTGGTGGTGTACTGTGTAGTGGCTGGTGGTGGTGTACTGTGTAGTGGCTGGTGGTGGTGTACTGTGTAGTGGCTGGTGGTGTACTGTGTAGTGGCTGGTGGTGGTGTACTGTGTACTGGCTGGTGGTGGTGTACTGGCTGGTGGTGGTGTACTGTGTACTAGCTGGTAGTGTACTGTGCAGTGGCTGGTGGTGGTGTACTGTGTACTGGCGGTGTACTGTGTACTGACTGGTGGTGGTATACTGTGTACTGGCTGGTGGTGGTGTACTGTGTAGTGGCTGATGGTGGTGTACCTTGTAGTGGCTGGTGTACTGTGTAGTGGCTGGTGGTGTCCTGTGTAGTGGCTGGTGGTGGTGTACTGTGTAGTGGCTGGTGTACTGTGTAGTGGCTGGTGGTGTACTGTGTAGTGGCTGGTGGTGGTGTACTGTGTAGTGGCTGGTGGTGGTGTACTGTGTAGTGGCTGGTAGTGGTGTACTGTGTAGTGGCTGGTGTACTGTGTAGTGGCTGGTGGTGGTGTACTGTGTAGTGGCTGGTGTACTGTGTATTGGCTGGTGGTGGTGTACTGTGTAGTGGCTGGTGGTGGTGTACTGTGTACTGGCTGGTGGTGGTCTACTGTGTACTGGCTGGTGGTGGTGTACTGTGTACTGGCTGGTGGTGGTCTACTGTGTACTGGCTGGTGGTGGTGTACTGTGTACTAGCTGGTGGTGTACTGTGTAGTGGCTGGTGGTGGTGTACTGTGTACTGGCTGGTAGTGTACTGTGTAGTGGCTGGTGGTGGTGTACTGTGTACTGGCTGGTGGTGGTCTACTGTGTACTGGCTGGTGGTGGTGTACTGTGTACTAGCTGGTGGTGTACTGTGTAGTGGCTGGTGGTGGTGTACTGTGTACTGGCTGGTAGTGTACTGTGTAGTGGCTGGTGGTGGTGTACTGTGTACTGGCTAGTAGTGTACTGTGTACTGACTGGTGGTGGTACACTGTGTACTGGCTGGTTGTGGTGTACTGTGTAGTGGCTGATGGTGGTGTACTGTGTAGTGGCTGGTGTACTGTGTAGTGGCTGGTGGTGGTGTACTGTGTAGTTGCTGGTGGTGGTGTACTGGTGTAGTGGCTGGTGGTGGTGTACTGTGTAGTGGCTGGTGGTGGTGTACTGTGTACTGGCTGGTGGTGGTGTACTGTGTACTGGCTGGTGGTGGTGTACCTTGTACTGGCTGGTGGTGGTGTACTTTGTAGTGGCTGGTGGTGGTGTACTGTGTACTGGCTGGTGGTGGTGTACTGTGTATCTGGCAGGTGGTGGTGTACTGTGTACTACCTGGTAGTGTACTGTGTAGTGGCTGGTGGTGGTGTACTGTGTACTGGCTGGTAGTGTAGTGGCTGGTGGTGGTGTACTGTGTACTGGCTGGTGGTGGTGGTTGTACTGTGTACTGACTGGTGGTGGTATACTGTGTATGGCTGGTGGTGGTGTACTGTTGTAGTGGCTGATGGTGGTGTACTTGTAGTGGCTGGTGTACTGTGTAGTGGCTGGTGGTGGTGTCCTGTATAGTGGCTGGTGGTGTACTATGTAGTGGCTGGTGGTGGTGTACTGTGTAGTGGCTGGTGTACTGTGTAGTGGCTGGTGTACTGTGTAGTGGCTGGTGGTGGTGTACTGTGTAGTGGCTGGTGGTGGTGTACTGTGTAGTGGCTGGTAGTGGTGTACTGTGTAGTGGCTGGTGTACTGTGTAGTGGCTGGTGGGTGGTGTAACTGTGTAGTGGCTGGTGTACTGTGTAGTGGCTGGTGGTGGTGTACTGTGTACTGGCTGGTGGTGGTGTACTGTGTACTGGCTGGTGGTGGTGTACTGTGTACTGGCTGGTGGTGGTGTACTGTGTACTGGCTGGTGGTGGTGTACTGTGTACTGGCTGGTGGTGGTGTAACTGTGTACTGGCTGGTGGTGGTGTACTGTGTACTGGCTGGTGGTGGTCTGCTGTGTTACTGGCTGGTGGTGGTGTACTGTGTAGTGGCTGGTGGTGGTGTCCTGTATAGTGGCTGGTGGTGTACTATGTAGTGGCTGGTGGTGGTGTACTGTGTAGTGGCTGGTGTACTGTGTAGTGGCTGGTGGTGTACTGTGTAGTGGCTGGTGGTGGTTGTACTGTGTAGTGGCTGGTGGTGGTGTAGTGGCTGGTGGTGGTGTACTGTGTAGTGGCTGGTAGTGGTGTACTGTGTAGTGGCTGGTTTACTGTGTAGTGGCTGGTGGTGGTGTACTGTGTAGTGGCTGGTGTACTGTGTACTGGCTGGTGGTGGTGTACTGTGTACTGGCTGGTGGTGGTGTACTGTGTACTGGCTGGTGTGGTGTACTGTGTACTGGCTGGTGGTGGTCTACTGTGTACTGGCTGGTGGTGGTGTACTGTGTACTAGCTGGTGGTGTACTGTGTTGTGGCTGGTGGGTGGTGTGCTGTGTACTGGCTGGTAGTGTACTGTGTAGTGGCTGGTGGTGGTGTACTGTGTACTGGCTGGTAGTGTACTGTGTACTGACTGGTGGTGGTACACTGTGTACTGGCTGGTTGTTGGTGTACTGTGTAGTGGCTGATGGTGGTGTACTGTGTAGTGGCTGGTGTACTGTGTAGTGGCTGGTGGGGGGTGTACTGTGTAGTGGCTGGTGGTGGTGTACTGTGTAGTGGCTGGTGGTGGTGTACTGTGTAGTGGCTGGTGGTGGTTGTACTGTGTAGTGGCTGGTGGTGGTGTACTGTGTACTGGCTGGTGGTGGTGTACTGTGTAGTGGCTGGTGGTGTACTGTGTAGTGGCTGGTGGTGGTGTACTGTGTAGTGGCTGGTGGTGGTGTACTGTGTAGTGGCTGGTGTACTGTGTAGTGGCTGGTGGTGGTGTACTGTGTAGTGGCTGGTGGTGGTGTACTGTGTAGTGCCTGGTGTAGGTGTACTGGCTGGCTGGTGGTGTACTGTGTAGTGGCTGGTGGTGGTGTACTGTGTTGTGTACACTGTAGTGGCTGGTGGTGTACTGTGTAGTGGTTGGTGGTGGTGTACTGTGTAGTGACTGGTGGTGTACTGTGTAGTGGCTGGTGGTGGTGTAATGTGTAGTGGCTGGTGGTGGTGTAGTGGTGGTGGTGTGGTACTGTGTTAGTGGCTGGTGTACTGTGTAGTGGCTGGTGGTGGTGTACTGTGTAATGGGCTGGTGGTGGTGTACTGTGTAATGGCTGGTGGTGGTGTACTGTGTAGTGGCTGGTGGTGGTGTACTGTGTAGTTGGCTGGTGGTGTACTGTGTAGTGGCTGGTGGTGTACTGTGTAGTTGCTGGTGGTGTACTGTGTAGTGGCTGGTGGTGTACTGTGTAGTGGCTGGTGGTCTACTGTGTAGTGGCTGGTGATGTACTGTGTAGTGGCTGGTGGTGGTGTACTGTGTAGTGGCTGGTGTACTGTGTAGTGGCTGGTGGTGGTGTAGTGGCTGGTGGCGGTGTACTGGCAGGCTGGTGGTGTACTGTGTAGTGGCTGGTGGTGGTGTACTGTGTTGTGTACAGTGTAGTGGCTGGTGGTGTACTGTGTAGTGGTTGGTGGTGGTGTACTGTGTAGTGACTGGTGGTGTACTGTGTAGTGGCTGGTGGTGGTGTACTGTGTAGTAGCTGGTGGTGGTGTAATGTGTAGTGGCTGGTGGTGGTGTAGTGGCTGGTGGTGGTGTACTGTGTAGTGGCTGGTGTACTGTGTAGTGGCTGGTGGTGGTGTACTGTGTAGTGGCTGGTGGTGGTGTACTGTGTAATGGCTGGTGGTGGTGTACTGTGTAGTGGCTTGGTGGTGTACTGTGTAGTGGCTGGTGGTGTACTGTGTAGTGGCTGGTGGTGTACTGTGTAGTGGCTGGTGGTCTACTGTGCAGTGGCTGGTGATGTACTGTGTAGTGGCTGGTGGTGGTGTACTGTGTAGTGGCTGGTGGTGTACTGTGTAGTGGCTGGTGGTGGTGTACTGTGTAGTGGCCTAGTGGTGGTGTACTGTGTAGTGGCTGGTGTACTGTGTAGTGGCTGGTGGTTGTGTACTGTGTAGTGGCTTGGTGTACTGTGTAGTGGCTGGTGGTGGTGTACTGTGTTGTGTACAGTGTAGTGGCTGGTGTGTACTGTGTAGTGGTTGGTGGTGGTGTACTGTGTAGTTGGTGGTGGTGTACTGTGTAGTGGCTGGTGTTGTACTGTGTAGTGGCTGGTGTTGTACTGTGTAGTGGCTGGTGTTGTACTGTGTAGTGGCTGGTGTTGTACTGTGTAGTGGCTGGTGGTGTACTGTGTAGTGGCTGGTGGTGGTGTAGTGGCTGGTGGTGGTGTACTGTGTAGTGGCTGGTGTACTGTGTAGTGGCTGGTGTGGTGTACTGTGTAGTGGCTGGTGGTTGTACTGGTTAATGGCTGGGTGGTGTACTGTGTAGTTGCTGGTGGGTGTACTGGCTGGCAGGGTGTTTGTACTGTGTAGTGGCTGGTGGTGTACTGTGTAGTGGCTGGTGGTGGTGTACTGTGTAGTGGCTGGTGGTGGTGTACTGTGTAGTGGCTGGTGGTGTACTGTGTAGCTGGCTTGTGGTGTACCGTGTATTGGCTGGTGGTGGTGTACTGTGTAGTGGCTGGTGGTGGTGTACTGTGTAGTGGCTGGTGGTCTACTGTGTAGTGGCTGGTGATGTACTGTGTAGTGGCTGGTGGTGGTGTACTGTGGTATTGGCTGGTGGTGTACTGTGTAGTGGCTGGTGGTGGTGGTACTGTGTAGTGGCTGGTGTACTGTGTAGTGGCTGGGTGGTGGTGTACTGTGTAGTGGCTGGTGGTACTGTGTAGTGGCTGGTGGTGGTGTACTGTGTAGTGGCTGGTGTACTGTGTAAGTGGCTGTGGTGGTGTACTGTGAGTGGCTGGGGTACTGTGTAGTGGCTGGTGTGGTGTATGTGTAGTGGCTGGTGGTGTACTGTGTAGTGGCTGTGGTGGGTGTACTGTGTAGTGGCTGGTGTAATGTGTAGTGGCTGGCTGGTGGTGTACTGTGTAGTGGCTGGGTGGTGGTGTACTGTGTTGTGTAACTGTGTAGTCGACTGGTGGTGTAATGTGTAGTTGCTGGTGGTGTAGTGGCTGGTGGTGTACTGTGTAGTGGTTGGTGGTGTACTGTGTAGTGGCTGGTGGTGTACTGTGTAGTGGC
>NC_034194.2:36590780-36599014 GCF_002021735.2 Oncorhynchus kisutch | reverse complement strand
TAGTGGCTGGTGGTGTACTGTGTAGTGGCTGGTGGTGTACTGTGTAGTGGTTGGTGGTGGTGTACTGTGTAGTGGCTGTGGTGTACTGTGTAGTGGCTGGTGTGTACTGTGCAGTGCTGGTGGTGTACTGTGTAATGGCTGGTGGTGTACTGTGTAGTGGCTGGTGGTGGTGTACTGTGTAGTGGCTGGTGATGTACTGTGTAGTGTCTGGTTGGTGTACTGTGTAGTGCTGGTGGTTTACTTGTGTATTGGCTGGTGGGTGGACTGTGTATGGCTGGTGGTGTACTGTGTATGGCTGGGGGTGTACTGTGTAGTGGTTGGTGTGGTGTACTGTGTAGTGGCTGGTGGTGTACTGTGTAGTGGCTGGTGGTGTACTGTGTGGCTGGCTGGTGGTATACTGTGTATTGGCTGGTGGTGTACAGTTTAGTGGCTGGTGGTTGGTACTGTGTAGTGGCTGGTGGTGTACTGTGTAGTGCTGGTGGTGTGGTGGCTTGGTGGTGTGTACTGTGTATGGTTGTGTGGTTGTACTGTGTAGTGGCTGGTGGTGTACTGTGTAGTGGCTGTTGGTGTACTGTGTAGTGGCTGGTGTGGTGTACTGTGTAGTTGCGGTGTGGTGTACTGTGTAGTGCTGGTGTACTGTGTAGTGGCTGGTGGTGGTGTACTGTGTATGGCTGGTGGTGTACTGTGTAGTGGCTGGTGTGGGTACTGTGTAGTGGCTGTGTACTGTGTAGTGGCTGGTGTGGTGTACTGTGTAGTGGCTGGTGGGTACTGTGTAGTGGCTGGTGGTGTACTGTGTAGTGGCTGGTTGTACTGGTGTACTGGCTGGTGGTGGTGGTACTGTGTAGTGGCTGGTGGTGTACTGTGTAGTGGCTGGTGTACTGTGTAGTGGCTGGTGGGTGTACTGTGTAGTGGCTGGTGGTGTACTGTGTAGTGGCTGGTGGTGGTGTACTGTGTAGTGGTGGTGGTGTACTGTGTAGTGGCTGGTGGTGGTGTACTGTGTAGTGGCTGGTGGTGTACTGTGTAGTGGCTGGTGGTGGTACTGTGTAGTGGCTTGGGTGGTGTACTGTGTAGTGGCTGGTGGTTGTGTACTGTGTTCTGTACTGTGTAGTGGCTGGTGGTGTACTGTGTAGTGGCTGGTGGTGGTGTACTGTGTAGTGGCTTGTGGTGTGTACTGTGTAGTGGCTGGTGGTGTTGTGTACTGTGTTGTGTACTGTGTAGTGGCTGGTGGTGTACTGTGTAGTGGCTGGTGGTGTGGTGTACTGTGTAGTGGCTGGTGGTGTACTGTGTAGTGGCTGGTGGTGGTGTACTGTTTAGTGGCTGGTGGTGTACTGTGTAGTGGCTGGTGGTGTACTGTGTAGTGTCTGGTGGTGTGTACTGTGTAGTGGCTGGTGGTGTACTGTGTAGTGGCTGGTGGTGTACTGTGTAGTGGCTGGTGGTGTACTGTGTATGGCTGGTGGTGTACTGTGTAGTGGCTGGTGGTGGGTGTACTGTGTAGTGGCTGGTGGTGTACTGTGTAGTTCTGGTGGTGGTGTAGTGGCTGTGGTGGTGTACTGTGTAGTGGCTGGGTGTGTACTGTGTAGTGGCTGTGGTGGTGGTGTACTGTGTAGTGGCTGGTGTACTGTGTGTATGGCTGGTGTGTGGTGGCTGTGTAGTGGCTGGTGGTGTACTGTGTAGTGGCTGGTGTGGTGTACTGTGTAGTGGCTGGTGGTGGTGTACTGTGTAGTGGCTGGTGTTGTGTACTGGTGGTGTGTACTGTGTAGTGGCTGGTGGTGTACTGTGTAGTGGCTGGTGGTGTACTGTGCTGGCTGTGGTGTACTGGTAGTGGCTGGTGGTGTACTGTGTAGTGGCTGGTGGTGTACTGTGTAGTGGCTGGTGGTGTACTGTGTAGTGGCTGGTGGGGTGGGTTTTGTACTGTGTGTGGCTGGTGGTGTACTGTGTAGTGGCTGGTGGTGTTTGTGGCTGGTGGTGTACTGTGTAGTGGTTGGTGTGGTGTACTGTGTAGTGGCTGGTGGTGTACTGTGTAGTGGCTTGTGTGGTGTGCTGGTGGTGTACTGTGTAGTGGTTGTGTGGTGTACTGTGTAGTGGCTGGTGGTGTACTGTGTAGTGGCTGGTGGTGTACTGTGTAGTGGGCTGGTGGTGGTACTGTGTAGTGGCTGGTGGTGTACTGTGTAGTGGCTGGTGTTGTACTGTGTAGTGGCTGGTGGTGTGTACTGTGTAGTGGCTGGTGGTGTACTGTGTAGTGGCTGGTGGTGGTGTACTGTTAGTGGCGGGTGGTGCTGTGTAGTGGCTGGTGGTGTACTGTGTAGTGGTTGGTGGTGGTGTACTGTGTAGTGGCTGGTGGTGTACTGTGTAGTGGCTGGTGGTGTACTGTGTAGTGGCTGGTGGTGTACTGTGTAGTGGCTGGTGGTGTACTGTGTAGTGCTGGTGGTGTACTGTGTAGTGGCTGGTGGTGTACTGTGTAGTGGCTGGTGGTGGTGTACTGTGTAGTGGCTGGTGGTGTACTGTGTAGTGGCTGGTGGTGTACTGTGTAGTGGCTGGTGGTGTACTGTGTAGTGGCTGGTGGTGTACTGTGTAGTGGTTTGGTTGTGGTGGTACTGTGTAGTGGCTGGTGGTGGTGTACTGTGTAGTGGCTGGTGGTGTACTGTGTAGTGGCTGTGGTGTGTACTGTGTAGTGGCTGGTGGTGTACTGTGTAGTGGCTGGTGGTTGTGTACTGTGTAGTGGCTGGTGGTGTACTGTGTAGTGGCTGGTGGTGTTGTGGCTGGTGTGTACTGTGTAGTGGTTGGTGGTGTTGTACTGTGTATTGGCTGGTGGTGTACTGTGTAGTGGCTGGTGGTGTAGTGGCTGGTGGTGTACTGTGTAGTGGTTGGTGGTGGTGTACTGTGTAGTTGGTGGGCTGGTGGTGTACTGTGTAGTGGCTGGTGGTGTACTGTGTAGTGGCTGGTGGTGTACTGTGTAGTGGCTGGTGGTGTACTGTGTAGTGGCTGGTGTGGTGTACTGTGTAGTGGCTGGTGGTGTACTGTGTAGTGGCTGGTGTGGTGTACTGTGTAGTGGCTGGTGGTGTACTGTGTAGTGGTTGGTGGTGGTGTACTGTGTAGTGGCTGGTGGTGTACTGTGTAGTGGCTGGTGGTGTACTGTGTAGTGGCTGGTGGTGTACTGTGTAGTGGCTGGTGGTGTACTGTGTAGTGGCTGGTGGTGGTGTACTGTGTAGTGGCTGGTGGTGTACTGTGTAGTGTTGGTGGTGGTGTACTGTGTAGTGGCTGGTGGTGTACTGTGTAGTGGCTGGTGGTACTGTGTAGTGGCTGTGGTGTGTACTGTGTATGGCTGGTGGTGTACTGTGTAGTGTTGGTGGTGGTGTACTGTGTAGTGGCTGGTGGTGTACTGTGTAGTGGCTGGTGGTGTACTGTGTAGTGGCTGGTGGTGTACTGTGTAGTGGCTGGTGGTGTACTGTGTAGTGGCTGGTGTGGTGTACTGTGTAGTGCTGGTGGTGTACTGTGTAGTGGCTGGTGGTGTACTGTGTAGTGGCTGGTGGTGGTGTACTGTGTAGTGGCTGGTGGTGGTGTACTGTGTAGTGGCTTGCTGGTGTGTACTGTGTAGTGGCTGGTGTTGTGTACTGTGTTGTGTACTGTGTAGTGGCTGGTGGTGTACTGTGTAGTGGCTGGTGGTGTACTGTGGCTGGTTTTGTGGTGTACTGTGTAGTGGCTGGTGGTGTACTGTGTAGTGGCTGGTGGTGTGTACTGTGTAGTGGCTGGCTGTTTGTGTACTGTGTAGTGGCTGGTGGTTGTGTACTGTGTAGTGGCTGGTGGTTGTACTGTGTAGTGGCTTGGGTTGTGTAGTGGCTGGGTGGTGTACTGTGTAGTGTGTGGTAGATGGTGTACTGTGTAGTGGCCTGGTGGTGTACTGTGTAGTGGCTGGTGGTGTACTTCTGTGGTGTACTGTGTAGTGGTTTTGTGGGTGGTGTACTACTGTGTAGTGGCTGGTGGTGTACTGTGTAGTGGCTGGTGGTGTACTGTGTAGTGGCTGGTGGTGGTGTACTGTGTAGTGTCTGGTGGTGGTGTACTGTGTAGTGGCTGGTGGTGTACTGTGTAGTGGCTGGTGGTGTACTGTGTAGTGGCTGGTGGTGGTGTACTGTGTAGTGGTTGGTGGTGGTGTACTGTGTGTAGTGGCTGGTGGTGTACTGTGTAGTGGCTGGTGGTGTACTGTGTAGTGGCTGGTGGTGTACTGTGTAGTGGCTGGTGGTGGTGTACTGGTTGAGGTGCTGGTGGTGTACTGTGTAGTGGCTGGTGGTGGTGTACTGTGTAGTGCTGGTGGTGTACTGTGTAGTGTAGCTGGTGGTGTACTGTGTAGTGGTTAGGATGGGTGTACTGTGTAGTGGCTGGTGGTGGTGTACTGTGTAGTGGCTGGTGGTGTACTTGTGTACGTGGCTGGTGGTGGTGTACTCTGTTAGTGGCTTTGGTGTTGTACTGTGTAGTGGCTGGTGGTGGTGTACTGTGTAGTGGCTGGTGGTGTACTGTGTAGTGGCTGGTGGTGTACTGTGTAGTGGCTGGTGGTGGTGTACTGTGTAGTGGCTGGTGGTGTACTGTGTAGTGGCTGGTGGTGGTGTACTGTGTAGTGGCTGTGGTGTACTGTGTAGTGGCTGGTGTGTACTGTGTAGTGGCTGTGGTGTACTGTGTAGTGGCTGGTGGTGTACTGTGTAGTGGCTGGTGGTGTTGTACTGTGTTGGGTACTGTGTAGTGGCTGGTGGTGTACTGTGTAGTGGCTGGTGGTGTACTGTGTAGTGGCTGGTGGTGTACTGTGTAGTGGCTGGTGGTGTTGTACTGTGTAGTGGCTGGTGGTGTACTGGTGTGTGGGTGGTGGTGTACTGTGTAGTGGCTGGTGGTGTACTGTGTAGTGTGGTGGTGGTGTACTGTGTAGTGGCTGGTGGTGTACTGTGTAGTGGCTGGTGGTGTACTGTGTGGTTGGTGGTGGTGTACTGTGTAGTGGCTGGTGGTGTACTGTGTAGTGGCTGGGTGTGTACTGTGTAGTGGCTGGTGGTGTACTGTGTAGTGGCTGGTGGTGTACTGTGTAGTGGCTGGTGGTGGTGTACTGTGTAGTGGTGGTGTGTGTACTGTGTAGTGGCTGGTGGTGGTACTGTGTAGTGGCTTGTGGTGGTGTACTGTGTAGTGGCTGGTGTGGTGTACTGTGTAGTGGTGTGCTGGTGGTGTACTGTGTAGTGGCTGGTGGTCGTGCGCTGGCTTGTGGCTTGGGTACTGTGTATGTGTGGTGGTGTACTGTGTAGTGGCTGGTGGGTGTACTGTGCTGGTTGTGGTGTACTGTGTAGTGGCGGGTGGTGTACTGTGTAGTGGCTGGTGGTGTACTGTGTAGTGGCTGGTGGTGTACTGTGTAGTGGCTGGTGGTTGTGTACTGTGTAGTGGCTGGTGGTGTACTGTGTAGTGCTGGTGGTGTAGTGGCTGGTGGTGTACTGTGTAGTGGTTGGTGGTGGTGTAACTGTGTAGTGGCTGGGTGGTGTACTGTGTAGTGGCTGGTGGTGTAGTGGCTGGTGGTGTACTGTGTAGTGGTTGGTGGTGGTGTACTGTGTAGTGGCTGGTGGTGTACTGTGTAGTGGCAGGTGGTGGTACGGTGCCAGGTGGCTGGTGTTTGTGTACTGGTGTAAGTGTCCTGGTGGTGGTGTAACTGTTAGGTGGCTTGGTGGTGTACTGTGTAGTGGCTGGTGGTGTAATGTGTAGTGTGGTGGTGGTGTACTGTGTAGTGGCTGGTGGTGTGTACTGTGTAGTGGTGTGGTGTACTGTGTAGTGGCTGGTGGTGTACTGTGTAGTGGCTGGTGGTGTACTGTGTAGTGGCTGGTGGTGGTGTACTGTGTAGTGGCTGGTGGTGGTACTGTGTGTAGTGGCTGGTGGTGGTACTGTGTAGTGGCTGGTGGTGTACTGTGTAGTGGCTGGTGGTGTACTGTGTAGTGGTTGGTGGTGGTGTACTGTGTAGTGGCTGGTGGTGTACTGTGTAGTGGCTGGTGGTGTACTGTGTAGTGGCTGGTGGTGTACTGTGTAGTGGCTGGTGGTGGTGTACTGTGTGTGGCTGGTGGTGGTACTGTTTAGTGGCTGGTGGTGTACTGTGTAGTGGCTGGTGTGTACTGTGTAGTGGTTGTGGGTGGTGTACTGTGTAAGTGGCTGTAGGTGTACTTGTTCGTGGCTGGTGGGTACTGTGTAGTGGCTGGTGGTGTACTGTGTAGTGGCTGGTGTGTACTGTGTGTAGTGGTTGGTGGTGGTGTACTGTGTAGTGGCTGGTGGTGTACTGTGTAGTGGCTTGTGGTGTGTACTGTTAGTGGCTGGTGGTGTACTGTGTAGTGGCTGGTGGTGTACTGTGTAGTGGCTGGTGGTGTACTGTGTAGTGGCTGGTGGTGTACTGTGTAGTGGCTGGTGGTGTACTGTGTAGTGGCTGGTGGTGGTGTACTGTGTAGTGGCTGGTGTACTGTGTTGGCTTGGTGTGGTGTACTGTGTAGTGGCTGGTGGTGTACTGTGTAGTGGCTGGTGGTGTACTGTGCTGGCTGGTGGTGTACTGTGTAGTGGCTGGTGGTGTACTGTGTAGTGGCTGGTGGTGTACTGTGTAGTGGCTGGTGGTGTACTGTGTAGTGGCTGGTGGTGTACTGGCTTGCTGGTGGTGTACTGTGTAGTGGCTGGTGGTGTACTGGTTAGTGGCTGTGGTGGTGTACTGTGTAGTGGCTGGTGGTGGTGTACTGTGTAGTGGCTGGTGGTGTACTGTGTAGTGGCTGGTGGTGTACTGTGTAGTGGCTGTGGTGGTGTACTGTGTAGTGGCTGTGGTGGTGTACTGTGTAGTGGCTGGTACTGTGTAGTGGCTGGTGTTGGTGTACTGTGTAGTGGCTGGTGTACTGTGTAGTGCTGGTGGTGGTGTAAGTGTTGGCTGGTGTACTGTGTAGTGGCTGTGTGGTGTACTGTGTAGTGGCTGGTGGTGTGTACTGTGTATGGCTGGTGGTGTACTGTGTAAGGGCTGGTGGTAGGCGTACTGGCTGGCTGGGGGTGTACTGTGTAGTGGCTTGTGGTTGGTGTACTGTGTAGTGGCTGGTGGTGTACTGTGTAGTGGCTGGTGTGTAGTGGCTGGTGGTGTACTGTGTATGGTTGGTGGTGGTGTACTGTGTAGTGGCTGGTGGTGTACTGTGTAGTGGCTGGTGGTGTACTGTGTAGTGGCTGGTGGTGTACTGGCTGGCTGGTGGTGTACTGTGTAGTGGCTGGTGGTGTACTGTGTAGTGGCTGGTGGTGTACGGTGTGTGTACTGTGGTGGGTGGTGGGTGTACTGTGTAGTGGCTGGTGGTGTACTGGCTGGCTGGTGGTGTACTGTGTAGTGGCTGGTGGTGTACCATGTATTGGCTGGTGGTGGTGTACTATGTAGTGGCTGGTGGTGGTGTACTGTGTAGTGGCTGGTGGTGTACTGTGTAGTGGCTGGTGGTGTACTGGCTGTGGTGTACTGTGTAGTGGCTGGGTGGTGGGTGTACTGTGTAGTGGCTGGTGGTGTACTGTGTAGTGGCTGGATGGTTGTGTACTGTGTAGTGGCTGGTGGTGTACTGTGTAGTGGCTGGTGGTGGGTTGTGGCTTGGTGTACTGTGTAGTGGTTGGTGGTGGTGTACTGTGTAGTGGCTGGTGGTGTACTGTGTAGTGGCTGGTGGTGTACTGTGTAGTGGTTGGTGGTGGTGTACTGTGTAGTGGCTGGTGGTGTACTGTGTAGTGGCTGGTGGTGGTGTACTGTGTAGTGTCTGGTGGTGGTGTACTGTTTAGTGGCTGGTGGTGTACTGTGTAGTGGCTGGGTGGTGTACTGTGTAGTGGTTGGTGGTGTTGTACTGTGTAGTGGCTGGTGGTGTACTGTGTAGTGGCTGGTGGTGTACTGTGTAGTGGCTGGTGGTGTACTGTGTAGTGGCTGGTGGTGTACTGTGTAGTGGCTGGTGGTGGTGTACTGTGTAGTGGCTGGTGATGTACTGTGTAGTCTGGTGGTGGTGTACTGTGTAGTGGCTGGTGGTGTACTGTGTAGTGGCTGGTGGTGTACTGTGTAGTGGCTGGTGGTGTACTGTGTAGTGGCTGGTGGTGTACTGTGTAGTGGCTGGTGGTGGTGTACTGTGTAGTGGCTGGTGGTGTACTGTGTAGTGGCTGGTGGTGTACTGTGTAGTGGCTGGTGGTGTACTGTAGTGGCTGGTGGTGGTGTACTGTGTAGTGGCTGGTGGTGTACTGTGTAG
>NC_034194.2:36538280-36585780 GCF_002021735.2 Oncorhynchus kisutch | reverse complement strand
GTATGCTATGGAGCTTGTCTTAGTGGAGTCCTGCAATGGTATGGTCCAATTTTGTGTATATGTGGGTATGCCATACAGTGTGTGTGTGTGTGTGTGTGGGCATGTGTATGTGTGCACATTACAGTGTGTGCATTTCAGTGTATGTCTGTGTTCACACGGGTGCGCGTTTTTGTGTGTGCATACATTACAGTGTGTGTGTGTGTGTTCACTATCAGTCACTAGCTGGCAGTGTTACAGACTCTGGTGTATCATCATTTAGGACAACACAGCTGTAATGACCTCACCATTCAGGACGACACAGCTGTAATGACCTCATCATTCAGGACGACACAGCTGTAATGACCTCATCATTCTGGACGACACAGCTGTAATGACCTCATCATTCTGGACGACACAGCTGTAATGACCTCATCATTCTGGACGACACAGCTGTAATGACCTTTTCATTCAGGACGACACAGCTGTAATGACCTCATCATTCAGGACGACACAGCTGTAATGACCTCATCATTCAGGACGACACAGCGGTAATGACCTCATCATTCAGGACGACACAGCTGTAATGATCTGATCTCTGTTCACTCTGATTTAATGGAGAGAAAGAAGAACCTTCCATAATTAATTCGGAATTGATTTGAATATCCTTTAATTTAATTAATATAATTTACTGTCAGTTAGCTCTGACCAGATAGGTGTTTGTTTTTCACACATATGCAAATGAAGACAACTTACTCTGCAGTAAACTATTTGACGTAAGGTGTCTGGGGAAAACAAATTACAGGAAAAGTCAGTCAGATCTTTTTCAGAACGAAACAAAATGACCTCCTGACTTGCTTGAATTATCTTTACTGTAGCTGCTTAAAATAACAAACATGAATTTACACTGAACAAAAATTTCAACGCAACATGCAACAATTTCTATGATTTTACTTAGCTAAAGTTCAGGAAATCAGTCAATTGAAATAAATTCATTAGGCCCTAATCTATGGATTTCACATGACTGGGAATACAGATTTGCTTCAGGTATCGGTCACCGATGCCTGAAAAAAAAGATAGGGGCATGGATCAGAAAACCTGTCAGTATCTGGTGTAACCATTATCTTCATGCAGCGCGACACATCTCCTTCAAATAGAGCTGATCAGGCTGTTGATTGTGGCCTGTGGAATGTTGTCCCGCTCCTCTTCAATGGCTGTGTGAAGTTGGAACACGCTGTCGTACATGTCGATCCACAACATCCCAAACGTGCTCAATGGGTGACATGTCTGGTGAGTATGCAGACCATGGAAGAACTGGGACATTTTCAGCTTCCAGGAATTGTGTACAGACCCTTGAGACATGGGGCCGTGCATTATCATGCTGACACATGAGGTGATGGCAGCAGATGAATGGCACGACAATGGGCCTCAGGATCTCGTCATGGTATCTCTGTGCATTCAAATTGCCATTGATAAAATGCAATTGTGTTCATTGTCTGTAGCGAATGCCTGCCCATACCATAACCCCACCGCCACCATGGGGCACTCTGATTTGACATCAGCAAATCGCTTGCCCACATGACGCCGTACAAGCTGTCTGCCCGGTATTGTTGAAACACTTCTCCATCGTGCCAGTGGCCATTTAAGGTGAGCATTTTCCCACTGAAGCCGATCTGCAGTCAGACCCTAGTGAGGATGACTAGCACGCAGATGAGATTCCCTAAGACAGTTTCTGACAGTTTGTGCAGAAATTCTTTGGTTGTGCAAACTAGCAGTTTCATTAGCTGGCTGGTCTCAGACGATCCCGCAGGTGAAGCCAGATGTGGAGGTCCTGGGCTGCCGTGGTTACATGTGGTCTGCAGTTGTGAGGCCGGTTGGACGTACTGCAAAATTATCTGAAACGATGTTGGATGTGACTTATGGTAGAGAAATGAACATTCAATTATCTGGCAACAGCTCTGGTGGACATTCCTGCAGTCAGCATGCAATTGAATGCTCACTCAAAACACAAGACATCTGTGGCATTGTGTTGTGTGACAAAACTGCACATTTCCGTGGCCTTTTGTTGTCCCCAGCACAAGGTGCAACTGTGTAATGATCATGCTGTTTAATCACATGTCAGGTGGATGGATTATCTTGGCAAAAGAGAAATGCTCACTAACAGGGTGGAGAACAAACTTGTGTACAACATTTGAGAGAAATAAGCTTTTTGTGCAAATGGAACATTTCTGGGATCTTTTATTTCAGCTCATGAAACATGGGAACAACACTTTTACATGTTGCGTTTATATTTGTGTTCAGTATAGATAGGATACACCCTTCTGGATCTGCCACCGGTAAGGGCTGAACTGTACAGGGAATGACTCAAATGTAAATGCTAAAACCAAAGTAATCTACCACACACACCCCAAACAGACTTCTAAAGTGTATGAAGATAGGGAACTATAGAAGAGAGCATCTGAACTGATCACCCTTGAACAAGTGATCACCCTTGAACAAATTTAGAAGCAATATGGGACTGTCTGGTGCACTAGCATAGACTGTAGTGTTCCGGAAAGCATAAAGGGCTAAATGTTTCATTCATTTCTATTCAGTTTGGTGTTATGCTGAGTAATATTCTGTGATCTATGTACCGAAAATAAAATCAATATGATCACAGAGAGTATGTCTGCAGATAGATAAACGTGTTAGAATCTTCCTAAGACCTCTCAAAAGAGCTCTCTCTTGTACAGTATTTCTTCACTGGAGGATTCAATGTCCTTGGCCTATATTCCATAATCTCATAAACCTAAAATCTATCCGTCCATGTAAACTGGGGTTTATTGAGAGGAAAGCCCAATACTTTTGACAGGGTTTGTCAGAGCTTCAGAAACGTCTGTTGCATTAGACATCTTCAGGGTAAAAGAAGATTTCCAAACTCTTTTTAGCCACAAGCTGTGGACCTACGTCCTAAGAATATCCATAGGCCAAGGCCTGTAGTTCACTTTAAATCATGGATTTGAATGACAAACCAGTTCAGTCCAGCTAATAAATAATAGATTTTTATCAAAGTTTAGATATAAAAACATGGTGAAGTTTAGATCAAGAAAAGTCTTCAGACATAAACGGAGTGTACAAAACATTAGGAACACCTGCCCTTTCCATGAGAGACTGACCAGGTGAATCCAGGTAAAAGCTATGATCCCTTATTGATGTCACCTGTTAAATCCACTTCAATCATTGTAGATGAAAGGGAGGAGGCAGGGTTAAAGAATGATTTTGAAGACTTGAGACAATTGAGACAGGGATTGTGTATGTGTGCCATTCATCGGGTAAATGGGCAAGTCAAAATATTTAAGTGACTTTGAATGGGGTATGGTAGTAGGTTTGTGTCAAGAACTGCAACGCTGCTGGAGTTTTCACGCTCAACAGTTTCCCGTGTGTACCAAGAATGGTCCACCGCCCAAAGGACATCCAGCCAACTTGAAACAAATGTGGGAACCATTGTAGTCATCGTGGGCCAGCATCCCTGGGGAACGCTTTCGACACCTTGTAGCGTCCATGCCCTGACGATTTGAGGCTGTACTGAGTGAAGAAGGGGGAGTGCAACTCAATGTTAGCAATGTGTTCGTAATGTTTGGTATACTCAGTATACTGTGAAGTTTACAGAAACACTAATACCAGTATATGAAAGCATGGTATTCAGCATTAAAATGGTGAGGATGAGGCTTTAACTTTGTAAGCCCCTGAGGGAAACGCTGAGGCTAGGAAACACTGTCACCATCGATAAATCTACAATAATTGAGAATTTCAATCAGCATTTCTCTACAGCTGGCTATGGTTTCCACCTGGCTACCCCTACTCCGGTCAACAGCTCTGCACCCCCACAGCAACTTTCCCAGGCCTCCCCCATTTCTCCTTCACCCAAATCCAGATAGCTGATGTTCTGAAAGAGCTGAAAAATCTGGACCCTCTCTTTCTAAAATGATCTGCCCCAATTGTTGCAACCCCTATTACAAGCCTCTTCAATCTCTCTTTCGTATCGTCTGTGATCCCCAAAGATTGGAAAGCTGCCGAGGTCATCCCCCTCTTCAAAGTGGGAGACACTCCAGACCCAAACTGTTACAGACCTATATCCATCCTACCCTGCCTTTCCAAGGTCTTCGAAAGCCAAGTTAACAAACAGATCACCAACCATTTAGAATCCCACCGTACCTTCTCCGCTATGCATTCTGGTTTCGAGCTGGTCATGGGTGCATCTCAGCCATGCTCAAGGTCCTAAATGATATCATAACCGCCATCGATAAAAGACAGTACTGTGCAGCCATATTCATCGACCTGGTCAAGACTTTCGACTCTGTCAATCACCGCATTCTTATCGGCAGACTCAACAGCCTTGGTTTCTCAAATGACTGCCTAGCCTGGTTCACCCACTACTTCTCTGACAGAGTTCAGTGTGTCAAATCGGGGGGCCTGTTGTCCGGACCTCTGGTAGTCTCTATGGGGGTGCCACAGGGTTCAATTCTCGGGCCGAGTCTTTTGTCTGTATACATCAATGATGTCACTCTCGCTGCTGGTGACTCTCTGATCCAGCTCTACGCAGACGACACAATTCGGTATACTTATGGTCCTTTTTTGGACACTGTGTTAACAACCCTCCAGACGAGCTTCAATGCCATACAACACTCCTACCGTGGCCTCCAACTGCCCTTAAATGCAAGTAAAACTAAATGCATGCTCTTCAACCGATCGCTGCCCGCACCTGCCCATCCATCTAGCATCACTACTCTGGACGGTTCTGACTTAGAATATAATATACCCACCACTGCGACCTGTGTGCTCTTGTTGGCTGGCCCTCGCTTCATATTCTTCGCCAAACCCACTGGCTCCAGCTCCAAGCCCTGCCTTATTGCAGCTCACTGGTCACGATAGCAGCACACACCCGTAGCAGGCGGGTGTGTGCGTATTGTAATTATTTTTCCAATACGGCCTATTTATTGCCTTACCTCCTTACTTCATTTGCACACACTGTATATAGACTTTTCTATTGTGTTATTGACTGTACGTTTGTTTATTCCATGTGTAACTCTGTGTTGTTGTTTGTGTCGCACTGCTTTGCTTTATCTTGGCCAGGTCGCAGTTGTAAATGAGAACTTGTTCTCAACTGGCCTACCTGGTTAAATAAAGGTGTTCTCAACTGGCCTACCTGGTTAAATAAAGGTGTTCTCAACTGGCCTACCTGGTTAAAGAAAGGTGAAATAAATACAAATGTAAAAAAGGGAAGAGAGAGCACCTGTGGTCCCAGGTGTGAAGTGTTACGTGCACCACACAGAACATAAATCCAATAACTTGTTTTTACTTTACAGCAGACGTGTTGGTTCTTTTGAAGTGTGGAGGCAGTTGGTAGAAATACATTGAAGCTGTGGACATATAAACCTATGAGCTACGAGTCATTTTCTCAACAGATGGACTAAGGCAACAGCAATCGACATATCAGAGACTTCCGAGCCTTAGGCAGCACTTACTTTGAAATGGATGAGGGAAATTAGCTTATTGGCATTTTTTTCTTCTTCACAAAATAAAATAAGTCCAGAAAACACTGCATACAAGCACAAGTAATACAAATATAAACATTTAAAACAGATTACGTTCGTGGTTGAATATAAAACGAAATCATTGTGACTTGTCAAGGTGAATGAATGCACAGCACAGGCATAAAATAGCATATATATTGTTAATGCATAGGGCTATATACATTTAGCCTTACAGCTCACACTGCTCTATAGCTGCTCTATGTTCCCTACATACTTCAGCCTGAGAATGCCATCCTAGAAGTTGTTTGTGGTTACGTCAAAATGAGGAGTGTTGTACAAAACAAAGTCACGAGTGATTGGATCATCTGTAACCGATCAGAGTATCAAACCCAACCCATCGGTTTCTGGGACCAATCAGAATGGTTAGAATGCATTTACATTCGTCTGGGAGGTACTCAGATCTAGACTCATTGAGGAGAAGAAATTGGGGGTGAGCCAACAGGGGTAGCAGGGTTTTGCTCCAGTCCAACACTAATACAACTGATTCAACTAAGTAACTTATCATCAAGCTTGATTAGTTGAATCAGGTCTTAAAGCTAGGCTGGAAAAAACCTGTTCAGTGCTCATACTGTGGGTCCTCAGGACCAGCAGTAAGAGAGAACAGATACAATCAGTAATCTGTCCTGAAACAGATTGCTGCTAACTGCAATCATAGCGAAAGCCAAGAACCTAAATACTTTTGTTCCTCTACTTTCCTTAAATCAACTCCTTGTGGGCGGCATGTTATTAGGCACTAATACCATCAGCACTCATGGATCAACTCAGGAGTCGTTTGGCAACGTAGCAGAGTCGGCAGATTAATGCACGTTAAGAAGTGGCTACAATGTGGCTGCTCCGTGTGTGTGTGTGTGTGTGTGTGTGTGTGTGTGTGTGTGTGTGTGTGTGTGTGTGTGTGTGTGTGTGTGTGTGTGTGTGTGTGTGTGTGTGTGTGTGTGTGTGTGTGTGTGTGTGTGTGTGTGTGTGTGTGTGTGTGTGTATATACGATGTGCTTGCTGTGCTGGGGGAATAGACACACTGATGTCAATCTGATGCAAACAATGGGATGATGCTTCTCAGTTGGCCATGTGAGAAGATACATCTGATGATTAGGACTGACTGAAAGCTACTATCCTCTCTCTATCCTTGTGTTTGCTAACATTGGCTTGGATATATCCATACATGATGCAAATGTAATATTTCAAGGCCAGTTGTGGATAAACGATACACCCGGGCACTATAGTATCTGTAGTGAGCTGGAAAGCTTTCAGGGTGACCATATAAATACACAGAGACTCTCACTGCCGATAGTTACATATCACAGTGGAAGGCCGTTCCTTCAATTGCTTGAACAAAAGCGGTACTTGCTGCATGACGACCCAGTAGCAACGAACCTGGCTTTTCTTTTTGTAGGATCACAATGCTCATCAGCGGCCAACAACTTGACTTTGAGCCGATCAGAGAACACAAACTCTTAAGTGGGTGGAGCCAACAGGAGTGACAACAAAAAGGAAAGAAAGAGGGCCTTTTCTCCGTACAGCTACAGTTGATGTCGGAAGTTTACATACACCTTAGCCAAATACATTTAAACTCCGTTTTTCACAATTCCTGACATTAAATCCAAGTCAACATTCCCTGTCTTAGGTCAGTTAGGATCACCACTTTATTTTAAGAATGTGAAATGTCAAAATAATTGTAGAGAGAATGATTTTTTTCAGCTTTTATTTTTTCCATCACATTTCAAGTGGGTCATAAGTTTACATACACTCAATTAGTATTTGGTAGCATTGCCTTTAAATTCTTTAACTTGGGTCAAACGTTTCGGGTAGCCTTCCACAAGCTTACCACAATAAGCTGGGTGAATTTTGGCCCATTCCTCCTGACAGAGCTGGTGTAACGGAGACAGGTTTTTAGGCCTCCTTGCTTGCTCACGCCTTTTCAGTTCGGCCCACAAATGTTCTATGGGATTGAGGTCAGGGCTTTGTGATGGCCACTCCAATACCTTGACTTTGTTATCCTTAAGCCATTTTGCCAAAACTTTGTAAGTATGCTTGGGGTCATTGTCCATTTGGAAGACCCATTTGAGACCAACCTTTATCTTCCTTACTGATGTCTTGAGATGTTGCTTCAATATATCCACCTCATTTTCCGCCCTCATGATGCCATCTATTTTGTGCACCAGTCCCTCTTGCAGCAAAGCACCCCCACAACATGATGCTGCCACCCCCGTGCTTCACGTTTGGGATGGTGTTCTTTGGCTTGCAAGCCTCCCCCTTTGTCCTCCAAACATAACGATGGTCATTATGGCCAAACAGTTATATGTTTATACTTGCAAACTATTGTTTGTACAGATGAACATGGTACCTTCAGGCGTTTGGAAATTGCTCCCAAGGATGAACCAGACTTGTGGAGGTCTACATTTTTTGTCTGATTTCTTTTGATTTTCCCATGATGTCAAGCAAAGAGGTACTGAGTTTGAAGGTAGGCCTTGAAATACATCCACAGGTACACCTCAAATTGACTCAAATGATGTCAATTAGCCTATCAGAAGCTTCTCAAGCCATGACATAATTTTCAGGAATTTTCGAGGTTGTTTAAAGGCACAGTCAACTTAGTGTATGAAAACTTCTGACTCTCTGGAATTGTGATCCAGTGATAAGTGAAATAATCTGTCTGTAAACAATTGTTGGAAAAATGACCTTGTGTCAAAGTAGATGTCCTAACGGACTTGCCAAAACCATAGTTCGTTAATGTGGAGTGGTTGAAAAACAAGTTTTAATAACTCCAACCTATGTGTATGTAAACTTCCGACTTCAACTGTAGGTAACGAGCCAGTCATACTTCATATGCAATGTATGCTATGGGATGGTAGCTGGCTAAGTGCACAGATGCAATAATCACTGTAGCTAGTGTTGACGTTACAATTAAATCATAATGGATTGGTTTCTGTGAAACGGTTGCCTGTGTTAGCTGCTGTCTTAGTGCAATGTCCTTAGCTAACTAGCTAGCTAGCTATGTTGTGCTAGCTAGTGAATATGCTAACATTATCTAGCGAAACATTTGGCTATGGGCTGGCACTGGCAATGTGGGATTGTGGAGAGTGAAATAAATAGTTTCTTCTTCATCTTGCTAGTTAGTTATTAAGATGTGGCCATCTTGTTAATATCAACACAGACTTTCTACAAAATAGCAACATTAGCGCAGCAACTAACATTGGAATCTAGACCATGAACTAAATAACATACACGGACATGCATTGACAAACAACGCTAATGCCACCTGTGGCCAGGCTGAGTGGCTGATGACGTCAAGTTCTTTGCCGTGTGAACACAAAAGAGATTGACTGCTAACACTCTTTTTAGAGGTGCTAAGTATTGTCGGCAGGCATGTGTTTCACAATCCTACCGGTATTTCTGAGCTATAAGAAAATAAACAAAGTGATCTTCGAAAAGGCCAATTCTTAAAATTGCGTTGGAATAACAAGGTTGAGTCCAACAGTTTTTTTAAAGCCTCTAGTTGGGTTTCTAGGTATTATAATGCTAATATTTGCTGTATGCATATCGATGAGTATTGTGGGTAATGTAGTCCAGTACCCTGCATTCCTGTATCTGAGGTTTGGACTTGTCCAGTTGGTGCTCCAATGATTTATTTTTTATTTTTAACTTAACACTGTTCCAACAACTCCTTCTGCTGCTGAGACTCCTACAGACACAACATGGAAGCCATCTGACAGCAAACTGGCACAAATGGAAGCTGTCACTACACAAACCAGGCACAAAATGAAATCTGTCACTACTCGAACCAGGCACAAAATGGAAACTGTCACTACACAAAACAGGCACAACATGGAAACTGTCACTACACAAAACAGGCACAAAATTAAATCGGTCACTACACAAAACAGGCACAAAATGGAAACTGTTACTACACAAACCAGGCACAAAATGGAAATTGTTACTACACAAACCAGGCACAAAATGGAAACTGTCACTTCACAAACCAGGCACAAAATAAAGATCTGTCACTACACAAACCAGGCACAAAATGGAAACTGTCACTTCCCGAACCAGGCACAAAATGGAAACTGTCACTACACAAACCAGGCACAAAATGGAAACTGTCACTACACAAACCAGGCACAAAATGGAAACTGTCACTACACAAACCAGGCACAAAATGGAAACTGTCACTTCCCGAACCAGGCACAAAATGGAAACTGTCACACAACATTTTAATTGTATTTTATTTCATCTTAATTTAACCAGGTAGGCCAGTTGAGAACAAGTTCTCATTTACAACTGCAACCTGGCCAAGATAAAGCACAGCAGTTCGACACATTCAACAACACATGGAATAAACAACCATACAAGTCAATAAAAATACAAATAAATCTATATACAGTGAGTGCAAATGAGGTAAGATAAGGGAGGTAAGGTAATAAATAGGCCATAGTGGCGAGGTAATTACAATATAACAATTAGACTCTGGAATGGTAGATGTGCAGAAGATGAATGTGCAAGTAGAGATACTGGAGTACAAAGGAGCAAGATAAAAAAATAAATACAGTAGGGGATGAGGTAGTTGGATGTGCTGTTTACAGATGGGCTATGTACAGGTGCAGTTATCTGTGATCTGCTCTGACAGCTGGTGCTTAAAGCTAGTGAGGGAGATATGGGTCTCCAGCTTCAGTGATTTTTGCGGTTTGTTCCAGTCATTGGCAGCAGAGAACTGTAAGGAAAGGCGGCCAAAGGAAGAATTGGCTTTGGGGATGACCAGTGAGATATACCTGCTGGAGCGTGTGCTACAGGTGGGTGCTGCTATGGTGACCAGTGAGCTGATATAAGTCGGGGCTTTACCTAGCAGAGACTTGTAGATGACCTGGAGTCAGGGTGTTTGGCGACGAGTATGAAGCGATGGCCAGCCAACGAGAGCATATATAAACCAGGCACAAAATGAAAACCATCACTACAGAAACTATGCACAAAATGGAACCCATCATGAAATGGTCTGAAGTTCAAATTGTCCCTAAAGTAGTGATTTTCAACCTGTTTTTTCTTCCAAAAAATGTTGGATGTAATAGCATTTTAATAAGCAATTTGACATTACTTTGCACAATGTAAATTTGTTTATAATCAGAATTATAATACTGAAAGGGCTTTAATCTGGTACATTCATTTGAAAATGTACTTACCTAGACACATAGGTTGGTGTAGTGATTGTTCAAACACACAGACCTAGTCCACATGTCTCCAACACAAGCAAACTGCTAAACTTCACAGGTTTCCACCACAGGCAAACTGATATATACAACAGGTCTCCACCACAGGTAAACTGATATACATCACATCTCTCCAACACAAGCAAACTGCTAAACTTCTCAGGTTTCCACCACAGGCATACACCACGGGTCTCCATCCCAGTTATACTGCTATAAATCACGTCTCCACCACAGGCAAACTGATATATACATCACGTCTCCACCACAGGCATACTGATATATACATCACGTCTCCACCACAGGCAAACTGATATATACATCACGTCTCCACCACAGGCAAACAGATATATACATCACGTCTCCACCACAGGCATACTGATATATACATCACGTCTCCACCACAGGCAAACTGATATATACATCACGTCTCCACCACAGGCAAACAGCTACACTACCGTTCAAAAGTTTGGGGTCACTTAGAAATGTCCTTGTTTTCCATTAAAACATATATGATATTGGTTGCGAAATTAATAGCAAATATAGTCAAGACATTGGCAAGGTTATAAATAATGATTTTTTATCTAAATAATAATTGTGTCCTTCAAACTTTGCTTTCGTCAAAGAATCCTCCATTTGCAGCAATTACAGCCTTGCAGACCTTTGGCATTCTAGTTGTAAATGTGTTGAGGTAATCTGAAGAGATTTCACCCCATGATTCCTGAAGCTCCTCCCACAAATTGGATTGGCTTGATGGGCCCTTCTTACATACTATACTGTCAAGCTGCTCCCACAACAGCTCAATAGTGTTGAGATCCAGTGATTGTGCTGCCAACTACATTATAGACTATCACGTTTCAGGTAACACTCAGATGCAGACAACATCAAATTAACAACAGTTAATTAATCAAATCAAAGTTTATTTGTCACGTGCGCCGAATAGAACAGGTGTAGACCTTACAGTGAAATGCTTACTTACTGTCAGAGATTAGGTGAATGGATAAGCGGAGTCTGACGCAGGACACAGGTATGAGTAATCATCTGAATTCACTCAAAATGTAAACAATGTACCAAAAAGGAAAAATACAGAAGATCCCACCACAAAAAGACCAAGCAGCGTTTCCTGGAGGAATGGACATGGGAGGAGATACTGGAAGGCAAGGGACCCTGGGCACAGGCTGGTGAATATCGCCGACCTAAGGAGGAGCTGGAGGCAGCAAAGGCGGAACGGCGACGTTACGAGGAGTTGGCACAACAAGGCGTGAACGAAAAGCAGCCCCAGAATTTATTTTGTTGGGGGCACATGGGGAGATTGGCGGAGTCAGGTTATAGACCTGACCCAACTCCCTGTGCTTGCCGTGGGGAGAAAGTGACCGGGCAGGCACAGTGTTATGCGGTAAAGCGCACGGTGTCTCCAGTGCGCTATATTCCAGCTCCCCGCATCGGCTGAGCCAGAGTGGGCATCCAGCCAGGACGGATGGTGCCGGTTCAGCGCTCCTGGCCTCCAGTGTGTCTCTTCGGCCCAGGTTATCCTGCGCCAGCTCTACGCACGGTGTCCCCGGTTCGCCAGCACAGCCCAGTGCGGCCTGGTCCAGCTCCCCGCACTTGCCGGGCTACAGGGGGTATCTAGCCAGGACGAGTTGTGCAAGCTCTGCGCGCCAGACCTCCGGTGTGCCTCCATGATCCAGTGTATCCTGCACCGGCTCTGCGCAAGGTGTCTCCAATGTGCCTGCACATCCCAGTGCGTCCTGTGTCAGCGCCTCAAACGTGCCGGGCTGAAGTGGGTATCCAGCCAGGATGGGTTTTGCCTGCTCCACGAACCAGGCCTCCTGTGTGTCTCTCCAGCCCAGTGACGGTCCGGAGACTCCAGCGACGGTCCCCAGTCCGGGGCCCGCAACGAGGGTCCCCAGTCCGGGGCTGGTGACGAGGGTCCCCGCACCTCAGGCGCCACCAAAGTGGGGTGAACCAGAGGTGGAGCAGGGTCTACGTCCCACACCAGAGCCGCCACCGCGGATAGATGCCCACCCAGACCCTCCCCTATAGGTTCAGGTTTAGCGGCCAGAGGGGGGGGGGGGGGTACTGTCACACCCTGACCTTAGAGAGCCTTTTTATGTCACTATTTTGGTTTGATCAGGGTGTGATTTGGGTGGGCATTCTATGTTATTTATTTATTTGTTTCTGGCTGAGTGTGGTTCCCAATCAGAGGCAGCTGTCTATCGTTGTCTCTGATTGGGGATCATACTTAGGCAGCCCTTTTCCCTCCTCCTGTGTGGGATCTTGTCATTGTTTGTGTGCAGGTAGTTGGCACAACGAAGCTATTCGGTCGTTGGTTTCTTTATTGTTTTGTCTTTTCTGAAGTTTCACTTCATTAATAAATGTGGAACTCAAGTACGCTGCGCCTTGGTCTCATCCTTCATCCGATGACACCCTTTACAACTGTGGGACCTTATGTATACAGACAGGCGTGTGCCTAAAAGGGGGGAAAAAAGTATGTGTGTGTGTGTGTGTAGGTAAGTAAAGAAATAAAACAACAGTAAAAAGACATTTGAAAATAAGAGTAGCAAGGCTATTTACAGACAACGGTTACTCAGGCTTATTGAGGTAGTATGTACATGTGGGTATGGTTAAAGTGACTATGCATATATGATGAACAGGGAGTAGCAGTAGCGTAAAGAGGGGTTGGTGGGTGGTGGGACACAATGCAGATAGCCAGGTTAGCCAATGTGCGGGAGCACTGGGTGGTTGGGAAAATTGAGGTAGTATGTACATGAATGTATAGTTAAAGTGACTATGCATATAAGATAAGCAGAGTAGCAGCAGTGTAAAATATGGGTTGGGGGGGCCACACAATGCAAATAGTCTGGGTAACCATTTGGTTACCTGTTCAGGAGTCTTATGGCTGGGGGTAAAAACTGTTCAGAAGCATTTTTGTCCTAGACTTGATACTCGCTACCGCTGATTTGCGGTAGTAGAGAGAACAGTCTATGACTGGGGTGGCTGGGGTCTTTGACAATTTTCAGGGCCTTCCTCTGACACCGCCTGGTGTAGAGGTCCTGGATGGCAGGCAGCTTAGCCCCAGTGACGTACTGGGCCGTATGCACTACCCTCTGAAGTGCCTTGCGGTCGTAGGCTGAGCAATTGCCGTACCAGGCAGTGATGCAACCGGTCAGGATGCTCTCGATGTTGCAACTGTTGAACCTTTTGATGATCTCAGGATCCATGCCAAATCTTTTTAGTTTCCTGAGGGGGAATAGGCTTTGTCGTGCCCTCTTCACGACTGTCTTGGTGTGTTTGGACCATACTAGTTTGTTGTTGATGTGGACACCAAGGAATTTGAAGCTCTCAACCTGCTCCACTACAGCCCCGTCGATGAGAATGGGGACGTGCTCGGTGCTCCTTTTCCTGTAGTCCACAATCCTCTCCTTAGTCTAGGTTACGTTGAGGGATAGGTTGTTATTCTGGCACCACCCGGCCAGGTCTCTGACCTCCTCCCTATAGGCTGTCTCGTCGTTGTCCAATAGGGGCAGGCAAAAGACAGGTCAAGGGCAGGCAGGGTTCAGTAATCCAGATAGGTGGGGCAAAGGTACAGGACGACAGGCAGGCTCGGGGTAGACAGAAAAGGTCAAAACCAGGAAAACTAGAAAACAGGAACACTCAAGAGACAGGAACAGAGGGAGAAACGCTGGTAGGCTTGACAAAACAAAATGAACTGGCAACAGACAAACAGAGATCACAGGTATACATAAATACACAGGGGATAATGGGGAAGATTGGTGACACCTGGAGGTGGTGGAGACAATCACAAAGAAGGGTGTAATAGATCAGGGTGTGACATAGACAGAATATCAGCTGTCTGCTTCATCCCTAAATAGTTCTTGCATATTTTGGAGCTGTGCTTTGAGTCATTGTCCTGTTGTAGGAGGAAATTGGCTCCAATTAAGCGGCTTCCACAGGGTATCGCACGTCAATGCAAAAATGGAGTGATAGCCTTCCTTCTTCAAGATCCCCTTTACCCTGTACAAATCTCCCACTTTACCACCACCAAAGCCCCCAGACCATCACATTGCCTCTGTAACTGTATGTCTTTAGACCGTCCCGTCGCCCATACCCGGGCGCGAACCAGGGACACTCTGCACACATCAACAACAGTCACCCATGAAGCAGCGTTACCCATCGCTCCACAAAAGTTGCGGTCCTTGCAGAGCAAGGGGAACCACTACTTCGTCTCAGAGCAAGGGGAACCACTACTTCGTCTCAGAGCAAGGGGAACCACTACTTCGTCTCAGAGCAAGGGGAACCACTACTTCGTCTCAGAGCAAGGGGAACCACTACTTCGTCTCAGAGCAAGTGACGTCACCGATTGAAACGCTATTTAGTGCGCACCACCGCTAACTAGCTAGCCGTTTCACATCAGTTACACCTCCAGCATCTTTTTATTTTTTTCTGCATCTCACGAATGTTCTTCTTTGTAATCCGAACACCTCAAACTTATATTCGTCTGTCCATAACACTTTTTTCCAATATTCCTCTGTCCAGTGTCTGTGTTCTTCTGCCCATCTAAATCTTTTATTTTTATTGACCATCTGATTAATGGCTTTTTCTTTGCAACTCTGCCTAGAAGGCCAGCATCCCGGAGTTACCTATTCATTGTTGACGTTGAGACTGGTGTTTTGCGGGTACTATTTAATGAAGCTGCCAGTTGAGGACTTGTGAGGCGTTCGTTTCTCAAACTAGACACCCTAATGTACTTGTTCTCTTGCTCAGAGCCGCCCACTCCTCTTTCTATTCTGGTTAGAGCCAGTTTGCGCTGTTCTGTGAAGGGAGTAGTACACAGCGTTGGATGAGATCTTCAGTTTCTTGGCAATTTCTCGCATGGGATAGCCTTAATTTCTCAGAACAAGAATAGACTGACGAGTTTCCGAAGAACGGTCTTTGTTTCTAGCCATTTTGAGCCTGCAATCGAACCCACAAATGCTGATGCTCCAGATACTCAACTAGTCTAAAGAAGGCCAGTTTTATTGCTTCTTTAATCAGAACAGCAGTTTTCAGCTGTGCTAACATAATTGCAAAAGGGTTTTCTAATGATCAATTAGCCTTTTTTTTCTCCACCGCAGGCAAACTGCTATGTATCACAGGTCTCCACCACAGGCATACTGCTATACAGGGTGGCAGGTAGCCTAGTGGTTAGAGCGCTGGGCCAGTAACCGAAAGGTTGCCAGATCAAATCCCCTAGCTGACAAAGTAAAAACCTGTTCTTCTCCCCCTGAACAAGGCAGTTAACCCACTGTCATGTTAAATAAGAATTTGTTCTGAACTGACTTGCCAAATTACATATACCACAGGTTACCTGCAACACATGATTAGGCTCCACCACAAGCAAAGTGCTATATGCCACAGGCAAACTCCACTGTGTTCTTGGGGACCTTTAATCCTGTCTCAGAGAACTATAGACAATTCCTTCGACGTCATGGCTTTTTCTTTTGCTCTGACACAAAGCATATCCAATCAATTGAATTTACCACAGGTGTACTCCAATCAAGTTGTATAAACATCTCAAGGATGATCAATGGAAACAGGATGCACCTGAGCTCCATTTCAAGTTTCATAGCGATGGGTCTGAATATTTTTATAAATAAGGTATTTCTGTTTATTCTTTTTTATAAATTGGCAAACATTTCCAAAAATCTGTTTTCGCTTTGTCATTATGGGGTATTGTGTGTAGAATGATGAGGGGTTTTAATTCGAATAATATAATATAACAAAATGTGGAAAAGGGTAAGGAGTAACTTTAAAAAAAAAACACTATTTTTATTTTTATGAAATTCACTGAGGATGGTCCTCCTCTTCCTCCTCTTCCTCCTCTTCCTCCTCTGAGGATCATTCACTGCTGTAGACAGATAAAACAGAGTTAACAGTTTATTGTAGAATGACCAGAATAATATATGTATGACTGTATTAGTGAGTGAAATAATGTCCAAGGACTAAACCACTAAGCAGTGAGTGAGTCAGTACAGCAGAATTGACAGAGTCAGAGTCAGTGAAATGATGAGTGATTCAATAAACGAGCAACAGGGCACTGGAGAGAACACACTCCTCTCTCTCATCCCTCTCTTCTCCTCCCTCTCTCATCCCTCTCTTCTCTTCTTCTCCCTCTCTCATCTCTCTCCTCTCTCTGCTCTCATCTCATCCCTCACTCAACTGACTGCTGAGTGATGTTGGTTTTCTGATGATGCATCAGTGACACGATGCGTCGTATCTCTCCACTCATCCATCTACACACCTGCTAGATTACCCTCCCTTCTCCCTCCAACTGGCTGTTGTTACGTTGTGTTGCGTGGTGGTGGTGGTGGTGGTGGTGGTGGTGGTGGTGGTGGTGGTGTGTGTGTGGTGTGTGTGTGTGTGTGTGTGTGTGTGTGTGTGTGTGTGTGTGTGTGTGTGTGTGTGTGTGTGTGTGTGTGTGTGTGTGGTGTGTGTGTGTGTGTTGTGTGTGTGTGTGTGTGTGTGTGTGTGTGTGTGTGTGTGTGTGTGTGTGTGTGTGTGGTGTGTGTGTGTGTGTGTGTGTGTGTGTGTGTGTGTGTGTGTGTGTGTGTGTGTGTGTGTGTGTGTGTGTGTGTGTGTGTGTGTGTGTGTGTGTGTGTGTGTGTGTGTGTGTGTGTGTGTGTGTGTGTGTGTGTGTGTGTGTGTGTGTGTGTGTGTGTGTGTGTGTGTGTGTGTGTGTGTGTGTGTGTGTGTGTGTGTGTGTGTGTGTGTGTGTGTGTGTGTGTGTGTGTGTGTGTGTGTGTGTGTGTGTGTGTGTGTGTGTGTGTGTGTGTGTGTGTGTGTGTGTGTGTGTGTGTGTGTGTGTGTGTGTGTGTGTGTGTGTGTGTGTGTGTGTGTGTGTGTGTGTGTGTGTGTGTGTGTGTGTGTGTGTGTGTGTGTGTGTGTGTGTGTGTGTGTGTGTGTGTGTGTGTGTGTGTGTGTGTGTGTGTGTGTGTGTGTGTGTGTGTGTGTGTGTGTGTGTGTGTGTGTGTGTGTGTGTGTGTGTGTGTGTGTGTGTGTGTGTGTGTGTGTGTGTGTGTGTGTGTGTGTGTGTGTGTGTGTGTGTGTGTGTGTGTGTGTGTGTGTGTGTGGTGTGTGTGTGTGTGTGTGTGTGTGTGTGTGTGTGTGTGTGTGTGTGTGTGTGTGTGTGTGTGTGTGTGTGTGTGTGTGTGTGTGTGTGTGTGTGTGTGTGTGTGTGTGTGTGTGTGCGCGCGTGCGTGCGCGTGTGCGCGTGTGCGCGCGCGCGCGTGCGTGTGTGTCAACTCGCCTGCTCATTCCTCTTAATTAAAGGGCCGGCTGGGTCTGAGGGAACTCATTAATTATAGCAGGTGCAGACGCATGGACACAGATGGGCCCCACTGCACACATACCATATATACAGTGTGGTCAGAAAATATTCAGACCCCTTCACTTTTTCCACATTTTGTTACCTTACAGCCACATTAAAAAAGGTATTTTTATTCCTCAGCAATCTACACACAATACCCCATAATTTCAAAGCAAAAACAGGGTTTTAGAAATGTTTGCAAATGTATTAAAAATAAAAACAGAAATACTTTATTTACATCAGTATTCAGACTCTTTGTTATGAGACTTGTAATGGAGCTCAGGTGGATCCTGTTTCCATTGATCATCCTTGAGATGTTTCTACAACTTTGTTGGAGTCCACCTGTGGTAAATTATATTTATTGGAAATTAATTTCAAAGGCACACACCTGTCTATATACATACGGTCCCACAGTTGACAGTGCATGTCAGAGCAAAAACCAAGCCATGAGGTCAAAGGAATTGTCCCCAGAGCTACGAGATAGGATTGAGTCGAGGCACAAGGGTACCAAGACCCTTCCTAGAGCCGGCCACCCGGCCAAACTGAGTAATCAGGGGAGAAGGGCCTTGGTCAGGGAGGTGACCAAGAACCCAATGGTCACTCTGACAGAGCTCTAAAGTCCTTCTGTGGAGATGGGAGAACCTTCCAGAAGGACAACCATCTCTGTAGCGCACTACCAATCAGACCTTAATGGGAGAGTGGCCAGATGGAAGCCACTCCTCAATAAAAGGCACATGACAGCCCACTAAGACTCTCAAACCACGAGAAACAGGATTCTCTGGTCTGATGAAACCAAGATTGAACTATTTGGCCTGAATGCCAAGCATCACGTCTGGAGGAAACCTGCCACATCCCTACGGTGAAGCATAGTGGTGTTAGAATCATGCTGTGAGGATGTTTTTCAGCGTCAGGGACCGGGAGACTAGTCAGGATCGAGGCAAAGATGAACGGAGTACAGTACAGAGAGATCCTTGATGAAAACCTGCTCCAGAGCTCTCAGGACCTCAGACTGGGGCCAAGCGTTACCTTCCAACAGGACAACGACCCTAAGCACACAGCCAAGACAACGCAGGAGTGGCTTCAGGACATGTCTCTGAATGTCCTTGAGTGGCCCAGCCAGAGCCCAGACTTAAACCTAATCGAACAGCACTGGAGAGACCTGAAAATAGCAGTGCAGCGACACTCCCAATCCACCCTGACAGATCTTGAGAAAATTTGCAGAGAAGAATGGGAGAAACTCCCCAAATACAGATATGCCAAGCTTGTCGCGTCATACCAAAGAAGACTTGAGGCTGTACTTGCTGCCAAAGGTGCTTCAACAAAGTACTGAGTAAAGGGTCTGAATACTTATGTAAATTTAATATTTCAGTTTAGAATCTTTTATAAATTAGCAAACATTTCTAAAAACCTTTTTTGCTTTGGCATTATGGGGTATTGTGTGAAGATTGATGAGGATTTTTAGTTGTTTTAAATCCATTTTAGAATAAGGCTGTAACCTAACAAAAAAAGGAAAATGGGATCTGAATACCTTCTGAAGGTACCGTACATACATACACAAATGCATACACACACCACTTTGAGAAGAAAATGGAAAACATCCACTCCATGGAATGTCTGACAGGACTATCATGGGGTTGGGGAAGTTGATTGGGGATGTTGGGTGTTGATGTTCAATAGACGAGAGAGAGTCTATTTGTGCTAAATCTCTGCTGTCTCACCTGAATACTTCTCATCTGCCTTCCTCTGAGACTTCTTCAGGAGATCAGTGACTGACTGAGAAACTTTTCCCATTCTGAACTACCTGGTCCCAAATACAGCTCTTACTTAGTCTCTCCAACTCTGTACACTTGGTGAAATCAAATAGATTGTTGTGATTGCTGCTTCGTTTGTCTCCCTGCTTCATCAGTGCTGCCTGTTGTCTAGCCGAGCTGAGAGCTTGGGAGGCTGGCTGGGCTGGGAGGCTGAAAGGTTGGCTGGTCTGGGAGGCTGGCTGGTCTGGGAGGCTGGCTGGTCTGGGAGGCTGGTTGGTCTGGGAGGCTGGCTGGTCTGGGAGGCTGGCTGTGCTGGGAGGCTGAAAGGTTTGCTGGTCTGGGAGGCTGGCTGGTCTGGGAGGCTTGCTGGTGTGGGAGGCTAGTTGGTCTGGGAGGCTGGCTGGTCTGGGAGGCTGGCTGGGCTGGGAGGCTGAAAGGTTGGCTGGTCTGGGAGGCTGGCTGGTCTGGGAGGCTGGCTGGTCTGGGAGCCTGGTTGGTCTGGGAGGCTGGCTGGGCTGGGAGGCTGAAAGGTTTGCTGGTCTGGGAGGCTGGCTGGTCTGGGAGAGAGCTGGCGCCAGACATCCTCTGGCTGTCTAAATGGGCCTAAAAGACAACGAGCTATGACTGAAAGTCACCCTCTGTTTAATCTAAATCTGTAGAAGTCAGTTACTGAGGCAATAACTATAATCCAATGGCTATCTACCACAGACGCTAGCCTATGTTTTAGTGAAGATGGGAAAGCTATGCCGAAAAATAAAGTATGCCGAAAACTTCCTCAGATCAGTACTGCGGTAGTGTTTTAGTCAGAGAGAAATGTTCACCAGGCCAGATAACTTCAGCAACTGAAAACTTCAACAGAAAAGTACCACAGCAAAGTTTTAGTAAGAGGAAAAAAGTTCACCGCAGCAACCTTCAGGAACCTTCAGCAAATGAAAACTTCCAAAATAAGTTAGGATGATCAAAGACTGAATGGGAGTGGACCCAGTGACACTAGGTAGAAGAAATACTCATATCTAATGTATTGCAGTTCGTTCCTAATGAGAGAGCATATTTTCCAGATGGGCCAAATTTGTTTTCTGTTGTTTTGGGCCAAATCCCTCCAAAGATAGACCACAGACAGTTACCAGCTTCTTTCCCAAGAGTGGGGTTAGACAGCATCATTATTAGGGTGTCTGGGCTCCACAATGCCCCGCTGTTACAGCCTCTGTGTGTGTGTGTGTGTGTGTGTGTGTGTGTGTGTGTGTGTGTGTGTGTGTGTGTGTGTGTGTGTGTGTGTGTGTGTGTGTGTGTGTGAGAGTTCCAGGCACACACAACACATCTGAATGAGACTACAGGCTGATTAGGCCCCTGTCTTTCTGTCTGCCTGCCTGCCTGTCTCTGTGTGAAGACGTTCAGGAGGGAGACAGAATTAGACTGAGATTCATGGCTGCTTGTTGTGATGAACCATGGTGAACCCTGAACTAACTCATTATCACAAGTTTAGTTTAGAAACTAAGAGAGAGAAGACAGCTTTCCTGTGTGGATGTGATTATGAGTAGAAATTACAGAAAAGTGAAATTACACTTGCATCACGAAACACAAATTAACATACAATCATAGACACACACAGGGACAGAGAGACAAAAGAGAGAGAGAGAGAGAGAGAGAGAGAGAGAGAGAGAGAGAGAGAGAGAGAAAGAAATCCCTCCCATAATGATCCAGACTTTATCACATCTGTCCGTGTTCCTGTCCGTGTTCCCGTCATTGTAAATAATAATTTGTTCTATTTGCAACTAGAAAAGAATGTTGAGGAACAGAATCAGAACCAAAAACAAAAGTGATTTATACTGTTCCGGAACAGAACCATTATTATAAAAGCATGGGAAACGGTTAATAACGTTCTTTTAAGTTCCAGGCATTTTTTACAGTCCCACAAAAAAATGCAACAAAGTGACTATGCAATGCCTCACTGTCACTCAGAAACGTATTCTATAAAAGATGGCACCGACAGATATGGCAGCTCTGCTTCTAGGTCCTAAGAATTCTAGTCTGACTCAGGAGGCATGCACACCATCCATCACTTCCTGGTATATGACTGGATAATGTTTAGTCTCTGGACAATAAAGTAGACAAGCTCAGGGTGAGGATCTCCTTCCAGAGAGACATCAGGGATTGTAATATACTCTGTTTCACAGAAAAATGGCTCTTTCGCGATATACTGTCCCCATCTATACAACCAGCTGGGTTCTCAGTACATTGCAGAGACAGAAATAAAGAACCTTCCAGGAAGAAGAAAGGCCGGGGTGTATGTTTCATGATTAACTACTCATGGTGTGATTTTGGTAACATACAGAAACTCAAGTCCTTTTGTTCACTCGACTTAGAATACCTCAAAATCAAATGCCGACCGTATTACTTCCCAAGATATTTCTCCTTGGTTATAGTCACAGCCGTGTATATTCCCTCTCAATCCAATACCACGACAGGCCCTCAAAGGACAGCACTGGACTTTATGCAAACTGGAAACTACACATCTTGAGGCCGCATTTATTGTAGCTGGGGATTTTAACAAAGCAAACATGAGGAAAACGCTACCGAAGTTCTATTAACACATTGACTTGTAGCACTCATGCTGACCATTGCTACTCAACTTTTCAAAATGCCTACAAGGCCCTCTCCCACCAAATCTGATCATGACTACATTTAGCTCTTCCCTTCCTATAGGCAGAAACTCAAACAGGAAGTACCCGTACTAAGGTCAATTCAACGCTGGTCTGACCAATCGGAATCCATGCCTCAAGATTGTTTTGACCACGCGGACTGGGATATTTTCCATCTAAGAATAACATAGACGAATACACGGATACGGTGAGTGAGTTCATCGGGAAGTGTATAGGATCTGTGGTACCCACTGTGACTATTAAAACATACCCAAACCAGAAACCATGGATACAGTATATGGCCGAATACAAACAGTGTAGTTATTCCCTTTATAAGGCAATCAAACAGGAAAAACATCAACACAGAAACAAAGTGCAGGTGCAATTCAATAGCTCAGACACGAGATGTATGTGGTCTACAGACAATCATGGTCTACAAAGGGAAAACCAGCAACATTGTGGACATCGACGTCTTGCTTCCGGACAAGCTAAACTCCTTCTTCGCCCGCTTTGAGGATAACACAGCGCCACTGACGCAGCCCACTACCAAGGTCTGTGGGCTCTCCTTCTCCGTGGCCGACGTCAGTAAGACATTTAAGCATGTTAACCCTCGCAAGGATGCCGGCCCAGATTAATCAGTCCCCATGTTTGTCTCAGAGCAGTGCAAAACGGTGCTGAAATAGTTGACTACACCCGGGTAGGCTATTGCTTCAAATCCTAATGTAACAATTGGATGATGGTGGGCCAGAACATAATAAGTATATAATATTAGCAAAATTATTTGGCCAACACTACAAATTTAACATGTTTAACACATATGATTAGGACATATTAAATTCAGTGACAATAAGATAATAACTTTGATCTGATTACGCTCATAAAATCACTATGTCTCTATTAAATTATTATATTTGTCTATTTCTCTGGGCGTTGATTGGTGGTCTCCATAACCTACTGTAGGCTACATTACTTTTGTTAATGTCAACATTTGTTCAGAACAATTTGCTTGAAAACAAGATAAAATGTCGCTCTCAAAATGTATCAAGAAGAAAGGTTGAAAATCAAAATCAAAGATTCAGAGAATTTACAGAGAGATATGCATTCATCTCTCCATCTTTTCCCAATGACAAGCAAGTATGTATTATTTACAATGAAAATATTGCTGTTTACAAATAATTACATCTCAGACTAATTATGAATCTAAGCATAGAACTTTCAGTGGCCTTCCCGCCCTATATAGAGGCACGATGCAGGAACATTGAATTGTTAACTGCAAGCTGCACACACAGCTTTTTTCGCAGACATATTCTGTAACTTAAACGGGTTAAATATGCAGTTACAAGGAAGAGGGAAACAGACGTGGACATGGTGGAGAAATTAGATTTTGACTTGTCATCGGGAAGGCTACTGCACTTCATCACACTGAAGAAACGACGGGCAGAGGGACCAGGCCGCAGCATTGTCACAGAGGTGATGAAAGATTCCATCAAGCAGCTGAGGGACATCTTCTCCACCAGATTTGAAGACAACAGCCCAAGGATATCATTGTGTTTGTACATGATCCTCTCACAGTCTGCACAGGTGGAGAATTCTCTTCCCCTGCTAAGAAAACAATACCTTCCCTGGATTAGGTTTTTTCTATTTCAATATATCCTTTTTTTAACTAAATGACTCCAGCTGTCCATCACTACTGTGAATAAAAACAGGGACTTTTATATAATTCTAAGGGACTTTTATAAGGGACTTTTAATAATAATAATACTCCAGAGGTACTGACCTGCTGCACCCTCTACAACCACTGTGATTATTATTATTTGGTCATCTATGAACATTTTAACATCTTGGCCTTGTACTGTTATAATCTCCACCCAGCACAACCAGAAGAGGACTGGCCACCCCACATAGCCTGGTTCCTCTCTAGGTTTCTTCCTAGGTTTTGGCCTTTCTAGGGAGTTTTCCCAGCCACCGTGCTTCTACATCTGCATTGCTTGCTGTTTGGGGTTTTAGGCTGTGTTTCTGTACAGCACTTTGTGACATTTGATATAAAAAAGTGCTTTTTAAATCAATTTGATTGATTTATTTCTGTTTTTAGAGGGAGAGAAACCAAAAGCCCACCGTCTCCTCATGGGTCTCCCGTTCGCGGCAGGCACGGGTATCGAACCAGCATCTGTAGCAACACAGTTTGCACTGCGATGCAGTGTCTTAGACCACTGCACCACTCGGCAGGCCCCAGCCACAAAGTTTTTAATGTTGATAAATTGCCTTGCACAAATTATCTACAGTAGTGGCCAAAAGTTTTGAGAATGACACAGATATTAATTTTCACAAAGTCTGCTGCCTCAGTTTGTATGATGGCAATTTGCTTATACTCCAGAATGTTATGAAGAGTGATCAGATGAATTGCGAAGTCCCTCTTCGCCATTCAAATGGACTGAATCTCAATAAAACATTTCCATCAGTTGTAAATTAGAACTTGTTCTCAACTGGCCTACCTGGTTAAGATAAATAATCAAAAAAACGATTCCCAAAACATCTCAACTGGGTTGAGGTCGGGTGATTGTGATTGTGGAGGCCAGGTCATCTGATGCAGTACTCCATCACTCTCCTTCTTGGTCAAATAGCCCTTACACAGCCTGGAGATGGGTTGGGTCATTGTCCTGTTGAAAAACAAATTATTGTCCCACTAAGCGCAAACCAGATGGGATGGTGTATGGCGGCAGAATGCTATGGTAGCCTTGAACTAAAAACAAATCATAGACAATGTCACCAGCAAAGCACCCCCACACCATCACAGCATCACACCTCATCAATCTGCCGTTGTTCATCTTAGTTAGATCTTAGTAAAATTGCACGACTATGATCTCCTCAGCAAAAACGTACAAATTAATGACAGATTTCTTGAGTTATCTATTTTGAGGAAGTGGCTACGCCGTCTCAAAATGGACAAACGGTGCTATTGGAATAGAATATTGGAATAGGTCAAGTGTTTGTACGGAATAGGTAAAGGTTCAAATGTATGTATGGAATAGGTATGTGTGTGTGTGTGTGTGTGTGTGTGTGTGTGTGTGTGTGTGTGTGTGTGTGTGTGTGTGTGTGTGTGTGTGTGTGTGTGTGTGTGTGTGTGTGTGTGTGTGTGTGTGTGTGTGTGTGTGTGTGTGTGTGTGTGTGTGTGTGTGTGTGTGTGTTTCTGTGCCTTACCTTGAGTTTGTCCTGTGAGTCCTTGGGGAGTGCTCTATGTCCTATCCTACAGAGGTGAGGATGGACTCCTGTTCTGTTTTTGGATGAGACTGTCTGTCCTCTAGACAAGCTACAGCCTCCTCAAACCCTCTACTACACTACTCTCTCGCAGCCACACACTTCACCTGAAGAGAGAAAAGAGAGAAAGAGTGAAAATGTGCACCCCTTTGGGACCCCAGGACCAGGATTGAGAAACACTTTTCTAGACCAGCCACAACTTTTTCTGACCCCCTCATTTGGTCCTCTCTCTGACCCCCTCCTTTGGTCCTCTCCTCTGACCCCCTCCTTTGGTCCTCTATTCTGACCCCATCCTTTGGTCCTCTATTCTGACCCCCTTCTTTGGTCCTCTCCTCTGACCCCCTCCTTTGGTCCTCTCCTCCGACCCCCTCCTTTGGTCCTCTATTCGGACCCCCTCCTTTGGTCCTCTCCTCTGACCCCCTCCTTTGGTCCTCTATTCTGACCCCCTCCTTTGGTCCTCTATTCTGACCCCATCCTTTGGTCCTCTATTCTAACCCCCTCCTTTGGTCATCTATTCTGACCCCCTCCTTTGGTCCTCTCCTCTGACCCCCTATTTTGGACCTTTGCTTTGACCCCCTCCTTTGGTCCTCTCTTCTGACCCCCTATTTTGGTCCTCCACTCTGACCCCCTCCTTTGGTCCTCTCCTCTGACCCCCTCCTTTGGTCCTCTCCTCTGACCCCCTCCTTCGGTCCTCTCCTCTGACCCCCTATTTTGGTCCTCTCCTCTGACCCCCTCCTTTGGTCCTCTCCTCTGACCCCCTATTTTGGTCCTCTCCTCTGACCCCCTCCTTCGGTCCTCCTCTCTGACCCCCTCCTTTTGTTCTCTTCGAGAGCCATGCACTTCACCTGGAAGGAGGAGGCAACAGCATTATCAGTCAGAACAACTCTATGGCAACAGCATTATCAGTCAGAACAACTCTATGGCAACAGCATTATCAGCCAGAACAACTCTATGGCAACAGCATTATCAGCCAGAACAACTCTATGGCAACAGAATTATCAGCCAGAACAACTCTATGGCAACAGCATTATCAGTCAGAACTACTCTATGGCAACAGCATTATCAGCCAGAACAACTCTATGGCAACAGCATTATCAGTCAGAACAACTCTATGGCAACAGCATTATCAGCCAGAATAACTCTATGGCAACAGCATTATCAGCTGCTATTCATTATCTAAAGCTACTAATCCAAGGCTTTGTGACTATTTCATTGTGTTCAATATCTCCATCGGTTCAAATCTGTGGAAGACAATTCAAGAAGAATTCCAGTAATGTTCCAGTCATAATAGACTCCAGAGACTGACCATCTTACCGAGAGCAAGACACACAACCTTAAACGTCTGACCTCTCTCTTTTTCCATTTAACCCCCTTCTGAACCGTTCTACTGTCAACTCTTCCTCCCCTCCATAGTGAATGGAGTCGATACTCTCAGGGTCTCTATGGGGACACATGAATCAATACAGCCATGTATGTGCATCTATCTGGGACAATACATGGAGTGTGGTAAGGGCTAATAATGTCTGGAGCACTCAGTCAATACATTGACCTTGAGTTAGTTCAGTCAGATAAATAAACTGAGGCCCTGACAGAGGGGTTGTTTTGTACACTGTATAATACAGAGGTCATCAAGGGTGTGCAACCCAGCACGGACACACCTGATTCAGCCACTCAGCTGATGGTGTCAGGTGTGTTAGTGCTGGGCTGGAAGAAACGCCTGCACACCATGTAGTTCTCTAGGGTCCTCATTTGTACAAAATGTGCCCCCCAAAACATGCGTGCGCCAGTTCACGCAAAAGTTGTCATCTATTAAAACTGAACTTGACGTGAGGATGTACTTATCCTCCCGCTAACTAACCTTAGACCATGCATGCACACCGTTTCCAGTGGTTGAACTATTGCATTGCAAGATGGGCAAAATCAGCCCATAAGCCTTGAGCAGGACGATATGGTGACACTCTACATATACAGAACAAAAGGACAGGAATCCTAACTAAATATAGTAACAAGATGCAGTCATTTGCCATTATCGAGAACAGCAAGCGTTCTGAAATAACTAAAAACAGGCATCTATTTCCTATCGTTTATTTAATTCACATGATCATTGCAGAATATATTCCTCACCTTTTCTGGGTGAAATAGCCTGGGTGAAATATCCTGGGTGAAATAGCCTGGGTGAAATAGCCTGGGTGAAATAGCCTGGGTGAAATAGCCTGGGTGAAATAGCCTATAGCTACCATTCATCCCACCTGTCGTTTAATTGGACCCACTTCTCAGTAGTAAATAGATCAACTATTTGAAGCAGCCTATTTTGCTCGGTGCGATTCGATCCGAAGTACCGTTTAACAGTAGAACAGACAGTTCACCTTTTCCATAGACGTTTGTAGGCTACGTCTGAATACAGAAGTAGTCACGCCAGAAATCACTATCAGCATCTCATTTATTTAATTGGGGCGGAAGGGTAGCCTAGTGGTTAGAGTGTTGGACTAGTAACCGGAAGGTTGCAAGTTCAAATCCCTGAGCTGACAAGCTGACAAGGTACAAATCTGTTATTCTGCCCCTGAACAGGCAGTTAACCTACTGTTCCTAGGCTGTCATTGAAAATAAGAATTTGTTCTTAACTGACTTAGCCTAGTTAAATAAATAAAAATAAATAACATTGGGCCCATTAGAAGGGCTATTATAATATCAAGCTGTTTCTCTATGTAGATGACAGGGTGAGCAGTTTATAAGACACTTTAACAGGTGAACAGAGTTGATATTTTGCATTGAGTTGTGTAGGTTACCACTACAAGCAGACCTACTGTGGTAAAACATTTTCAGAGTAGACAATGTTTTGGAATTCATGCGCAGTTCAGCATACAGGAAAAGGAGGATGGAGCACGCCCCCATTCTCATCGACGTGGTTGTAGTGGAGCAGGTTGAGAGCTTCAAGTTCCTTGGCATCCACATCACCAACAAACTAGCATAGCCCAAGCACACCAAGACAGTCGTGAAGAGGGCACGACAAAACCTATTCCCCATCAGGAGACTGAAAGGATTTGGCATGGATCCTCAGATCCTCAAAAGGTTTTACAGCTGCACCATCGAGAGCATCCTGACGGGTTGCATCACAGCATGGTATGGCAAACGCTCAGCCTCTGATCGCAAGGCACTACTGATGGTAGTGCATACGGCCCAGTACATCACCGGGGTCAAGCTTCCTGCCATCCGGGACCTCTATACCAGGCGGTGTCAGAGGAAGGCCCTAAAAATTGTCAAAGACTCCAGCCACCCTAGTCATTGACTGTTCTCTCTGCTACCACACGGCAAGCGATACCGGAGCGCCAAGTCTAGGTCCAAGAGGCTTCTAAACAGCTTCTACCCCCAAACTATAAGACTCCTGAACAGCTAATCAAATGGCTACAATGGAAAAAGTGAATGCAAATCATTGCATTAAACAATCTGTTTACTGGTCCACAACAATTTGTCTTGGCCTAATCCCAATATTTCCAAAGTATTCAGCAAATAAGGGCGTACGTGTGGAAGGGCGTATGGAAAGGGGCGTGTGTGTTCTGTGCTGTCCATACATGTATACATACCTTGTCTTCCATTTCCTGTTAGAGCAGTGTGTACTTCCTGTTGAGGTGTGAGTGTTACTCCTGTCCTCCGCTCAGTTCCACTGTCCAACTGTCCAGCTTCCCACGCAGAGCCCTCACCAGCTCCTTGTCCCCCTGGGAGATGACAACGCAGGGCCATACCATAGATGGAGGATGGGAGAACACTATGTCCAGATAGTGTTTGATAACCCAGGCTAATGTTGGCTAAAGGGGGGTCCATTAATTCACAGAGATGTGTTCACATTTAACCACTTAGGATGTGAACATGAACCAATTTAAACAGAATAAAAGGAAGGAGTTCTCTTGCAGCTAAGAGATTGAAGAGATTGAATGAGGCTCATTGGACAATAGAGAGGTGTGTTTAAATTGGATGAGGCTCATTGGACAATAGAGAGGTGTGTTTAAATTGGATGAGGCTCATTGGACAATAGAGAGGTGTGTTTAAATTGGATGAGGCTCATTGGACAATAGAGAGGTGTGTTTAAATTGGATGAGGCTCATTGGACAATAGAGAGGTGTGTTTAAATTGGATGAGGTTCATTGGACAATAGAGAGGTGTGTTTAAATTGGATGAGGTGGGCCACTGCATCTGGAGTGGACCATAAAGATGGAATTGTTTCATCTCTATGGTCTGGAAGTATGTCTTCTAAGGCGTGTTCTAAGGAAGAATTCAGCCTCATTCTAGGGGAGATTTCAACCTTGCCCTGAGGGAGATTTCAGCCTTTTTGTAAGGGACATTCCAGCCTTATTCTAAGGGACATTCTAGCCTTATTCTAAGGGACATTCCAGCCTCATTCTAAGGGACATTCTAGCCTTATTCTAAGGCACATTCCAGCCTTGTTCTAAGTGAGATTTAAGCTTTACTCTACAGGAGATTTAAGCTTTGCTCTAAGGGAGATTTCAGCTTTGCTCTAAGGGAGATTTCAGCCTTGCTCTAAGGGAGGTTTCAGCTTTGCTCTAAGGGAGATTTCAGCCTTGCTCTAAGGGAGGTTTCAGCCTTGCTCGGTGCTCGGTGTGTGTGTGTGTGTGTGTGTGTGTGTGTGTGTGTGTGTGTGTGTGTGTGTGTGTGTGTGTGTGTGTGTGTGTGTGTGTGTGTGTGTGTGTGTGTGTGTGTGTGTGTGTGTGTGTGTGTGTGTGTGTGTGTGTGTGTGTGTGTGTGTGTGTGTGTGTGTGTGTGTGTGTGTGTGTGTGTGTGTGTGTGTGTGTGTGTGTGTGTGTGTGTGTGTGTGTGTGTGTGTGTGTGTGTGTGTGTGTGTGTGTGTGTGTGTGTGTGTGTGTGTGTGTGTGTGTGTGTGTGTGTGTGTGTGTGTGTGTGTGTGTGTGTGTGTGTGTGTGTGTGTGTGTGTGTGTGTGTGTGTGTGTGTGTGTGTGTGTGTGGTGTGTGTGTGTGTGTGTGTGTGTGTGTGTGTGTGTGTGTGTGTGTGTGTGTGTGTGTGTGTGTGTGTGTGTGTGTGTGTGTGTGTGTGTGTGTGTGTGTGTGTGTGTGTGTGTGTGTGTGTGTGTGTGTGTGTGTGTGTGTGTGTGTGTGTGTGTGTGTGTGTGTGTGTGTGTGTGTGTGTGTGTGTGTGTGTGTGTGTGTGTGTGTGTGTGTGTGTGTGTGTGTGTGTGTGTGTGTGTGTGTGTGTGTGTGTGTGTGTGTGTGTGTGTGTGTGTGTGTGTGTGTGTGTGTGTGTGTGTGTGTGTGTGTGTGTGTGTGTGTGTGTGTGTGTGTGTGTGTGGTGTGTGTGTGTGTGTGTGTGTGTGTGTGTGTGTGTGTGTGTGGTGTGTGTGTGTGTGTGTGTGTGTGTGTGTGTGTGTGTGTGTGTGTGTGTGTGTGTGTGTGTGTGTGTGTGTGTGTGTGTGTGTGTGTGTGTGTGTGTGTGTGTGTGTGTGTGTGTGTGTGTGTGTGTGTGTGTGTGTGTGTGTGTGTGTGTGTGTGTGTGTGTATATATATATATATATATATATATATATATATATATATATATATATATATATATATATATATTCAGGGTGCCCAAGCCCCTATCTGAGCAGCCTTGTCCTGATAAACCAGTCACACTGAAGGGAAGGGAGATAGAAGTAGTGTTTAAATATTCAGGCCTGGAGGGAGCCCCCTGTCCATCTCTAGCCTGTAGGAGCCTACTGGGTTAGCTAACCACATTAGGAGAGAGGGGAGGCTGTCCTAGATTCACCCTAGCTCAAAGCACTTTGAGGTTTGGGACTGCATGGGTAGAGGAGTAAATTGAAATGACAATAACGGAAAAGGGAGCTGAACATTTTACTTGAGAAATTCCCACTTCCACCTCATGGGACCAATGCCAGATAATTATAAAAATGTTATAGTTGGGTTACTGACCTTTACTTTTTCATAAAACATTTTTGAACCACCAAGACAAATAGTGTTGCATACAACCCCAATCCCAATGTACTTGAAAATGTATCAATTTACCAATTAGGCACATTTAGGCACATTTAGGCAAGACTTGATACAAAATAATGTCCAGTATTGCCATGCTTCACTGGATCGAGCTGAAACTTTGCACACACACTGCTTCCATCTAGTGGCCAACATCTATATTGCGCCTACACTGAAATATATTATGGCCTTTCCCTTGCATTTCAAAGATGATGGAACAAAACATGTTTTGTTTGTATTATATTTTACCAGATATAATGTGTTATATTCTCCTACATTCATTTCACATTTCCACAATCTTCCAATGGTACAAAGAATATGCACATCCTTGCTTCAGGTCCAGAGCTACAGGCAGTTACATTTGGGTCATTTCAGGCGAAAATTTAAAAAAAGGGTCCGATCCTTAAGCCTAATTTCTGCTCTGAAAATTGACCCCTGAACATAAGCTCTCAGAAATATCCACAAAGAGGAGGAGGAAGAGGAGGGCAATGAGAGCAGGAGGTGAGGAGAAAGAGGAGGAGGAGGGCAGTGAAAGCAGGAGGCGAGGAGAAAGAGGAGGAGGAAGAGGAGGGCAGTGAGAGCAGGAGGCGAGGAGAAAAGAGGAGGAGGAGGGCATAGAATACAGGAGGCGAAGAGAAATGCAGAGAGGGAAGAGGAGGGCAGTGAGAGCAGGAGGCGAGGAGAAAGGAGGAGGAGGGCAGGGAAAGCAGGAGGCGAGGAGAAAGGAGGAGGAGGGCAGGGAAAGCAGGAGGCGAGGAGAAAGGAGGAGAGGGCAGGGAAAGCAGGAGGTGAGGAGAAAGAGGCAGAGGAGGAGGAAGAGGAGGGCAGTGAGAGCAGGAGGCGAGGAGAAAGGAGGAGGGCAGGGAAAGCAGGAGGCGAGGAGAAAGGAGGAGCAGGGCAGGGAAAGCAGGAGGCGAGGAGAAAGGAGGAGGGCAGGGAAAGCAGGAGGCGATGAGAAAGGAGGAGCAGGGCAGGGAAAGCAGGAGGTGAGGAGAAAGGAGGAGGAGGGCAGGGAAAGCAGGTGGTGAGGAGAAAGGAGGAGCAGGGCAGAGAAAGCAGGAGGCGATGAGAAAGAGGCAGAGGAGGGCAGTGAGAGCAGGAGACGAGGAGAAAGGAGGAGGAGGAAGAGATAAAGAGAGGAATGTGAAGAGGATAAACACCAGATTGAACATAGATAGTAAAAAGCCAGGGCTCAGTTCAGTTCAGTATTAAGGATATAGTCCAGGTTTGTTTAAGGCAGATTGGTTCTCATTGCCTTTGCTGATACAACTCTAAGCTCATGCTGTTTAGCCTACGAGGGACTGACTCCACAAGGAGCTCTACACCTAATCCGTTAATTGAGCCCTTAATTCTTTGCATCCTAATTTATTATTTTAGAGGAGAAATTGTTTGGGGTATTAATTCACATCACATAGTCAGAGAGCCAGGTGTGAGTCAGTCAGTCAGCTGCTGCTGATGGGAAGAGAGTTTGGAGGTGACAGACTCATTTAGCAGAAACAACAGGGAGGTGACTTTCACACTAATAATGACTGGATGACTGACTAAAGCTAATCACTTGTTAACCTTTTTATCAGTCACCGAGAGGAGTACATTTTTATTACTTTTCAACTCTGCAACAAGTCACCTCCACAGTACATCTCACTGCCACTGTCTCCTCAGTTCCTCCATCTCCCTCTCCATCCTCTTACACTCTTCCCTCCACTGTCTGACTGCTTCCTGGTGTTCCTTCAGTTCCTCTCTCCTCCTGGTGCTGTCTTGGAGCTGGGCCTCTGTGTCCTCAGCACCCTGATCAGGACATGGGCCCTCTCCTCAGCACCCTGATCAGGACATGGGCCCTCTCCTCAGCACCCTGATCAGGACATGGGCCCTCTCCTCAGCACCCTGATCAGGACATGGGCCCTCTCCTCAGCACACTGATCAGGACATGGGCCCTCTCCGCAGCACCCTGATCAGGACATGGGCCCTCTCCGCAGCACCCTGATCAGGACATGGGCCCTCTCCTCAGCACCCTGATCAGGACGTGGGCCCTCTCCGCAGCACCCTGATCAGGACATGGGCCCACTCCTCAGCACCCTGATCAGGACATGGGCCCTCTCCACAGCACCCTGATCAGGACATGGGCCCTCTCCGCAGCACCCTGATCAGGACATTGGCCCCTCTCCTCAGCACCCTGATCAGGACATGGGCCCTCTCCGCAGCACCCGGATCAGGACATGGGCCCTCTCCGCAGCACCCTGATCAGGACATGGGCCCTCTCCGCCTCCGAGCGACCCTGGGTCTCCTTCAACTGCTCCAACATCCTCAAATGCTGCTGCTTGCGACTCGCCAGGTCTGATGATAATGCCTGGGGGAGAGGAGGGAGTGAGGGGGAGAGGAGGGAGTAAGGGGGAGAGGAGGGAGTAAGGGGGAGAGGAGGGAATGAGGGGGAGAGGAGGGAGTGAGGGGGAGAGGAGGGAATGAGGGGGAGAGGAGGGAGTGAGGGGGAGAGGAGGGAATGAGGGGGAGAGGAGGGAGTGAGGGGGAGAGGAGGGAGTGAGGGGGAGAGGAGGGAATGGGGGGGTGGGGGAAGGAGCGAGAGGAGGGGAGTGAGAGAACTTAGAAACTGATCTTCAGTGAAAGTACTATCAGAGCACAGATATTTCACTGCAACTTATTTAAACAGTATACAGTGTATTCGTAAAGTATTCAGACCCCTAGACCTTTTCCATATTTTGTTAGGTTCCAGCCTTGTTCTAAAATTTGATTAAATTGTTTTTTTCCCTCATCAATCTACACAGAATAAAAGATGGTGTGACAGTAGCTGGCGGCAGATAGCCTAGTGGTTAGAGGGGGGCGGCAGATAGCCTAGTGGTTAGAGGTTAGGGGTTTAGCATCCAATCCCACACACTCCTGTTACTGGTCCTATTAGGGGCTTAGCATCCAATCCCACACACTCCTGTTACTGGTCCTATTAGGGGTTTAGCATCCAATCCCACATTCTCCTGTTACTGGTCCTATTAGGGGTTTAGCATCCAATCCCACACACTCCTGTTACTGGTCCTATTAGGGGCTTAGCATCCAATCCCACATTCTCCTGTTACTGGTCCTATTAGGGGTTTAGCATCCAATCCCACACACTCCTGTTACTGGTCCTATTAGGGGTTTAGCATCCAATCCCACACACTCCTGTTACTGGTCCTATTAGGGGTTTAGCATCCAATCCCACACACTCCTGTTACTGGTCCTATTAGGGGTTTAGCATCCAATCCCACACACTCCTGTTACTGGTCCTATTAGGGCTTAGCATCCAATCCCACACACTCCTGTTACTGGTCCTATTAGGGGTTTAGCATCCAATCCCACACACTCCTGTTACTGGTCCTATTAGGGGTTTAGCATCCAATCCCACACACTCCTGTTACTGGTCCTATTAGGGGTTTAGCATCCAATCCCACACACTCCTGTTACTGGTCCTATTAGGGGTTTAGCATCCATCCCACACACTCCTGTTACTGGTCCTATTAGGGCTTAGCATCCAATCCCACACACTCCTGTTACTGGTCCTATTAGGGGTTTAGCATCCAATCCCACACACTCCTGTTACTGGTCCTATTAGGGGTTTAGCATCCAATCCCACACACTCCTGTTACTGGTCCTATTAGGGGTTTAGCATCCAATCCCACACACTCCTGTTACTGGTCCTATTAGGGCTTAGCATCCAATCCCACACACTCCTGTTACTGGTCTGTCCTGTGAAGGCTTAGTGATGTATTGCCGGTCTGCAAGACACCGTCCATCATTTCCACCCATTCATATCATCACTCTGAGTAGAGTAGACCCACTGGATTGTAGCATCAGAATCAAACTAGCCAGGACCTCTCCCTTCAGTAGTAAAAGAGGTGATTTCCTTCTTCATTTCCTCTCCCTTTTTTTATTTAGCCTTAATTTGGGAACAAATTACATTATTTCCCAGAGCCCCGAGGGCAGCCTGGATTCTTAATAGAAGAAGAAGCTCCCTGCACAGTGGATAAAGATACAAATGACTTAAACACCTCTCGTGTCACTCCTTCTCTCTGTGGAGAGGAGAGAGGAGGGGATGGCTAGAGTTGAACCTCAGCTAAACGCTGCACCCCGGTGGTAGCATTCTGAACTGGTCCTAAAGAACCAAATAATTCAATCATGACAAGGATAAATGCACGTGGGATGAGTTGATGTGAGAACAGCTAACGCGGTTTGTGTTAATGATAAGAGCAGTGGTGGAAAACGTACTTCATTGTAATACTCGAGTCAAAGTAAAGATGCCTTAATAGAAAATGACTCAAGTAACAGTGAAAGTCACCCAGTGAGGACTTGAGTAAAGGTCTAAAAGTATTTGGTTTTAAATACATTTAAGTATCAAAGTAAATGGAATTGCTAAAATGTACTTAAGTATCAAAAGTAAATGGAATTGCTAAAATGTACTTAAGTATCAAAGTAAATGGAATTGCTAAAATGTACTTAAGTATCAAAAGTAAATGGAATTGCTAAAATGTACTTAAGTATCAAAAGTAAATGGAATTGCTAAAATGTACTTAAGTATCAAAAGTAAATGGAATTGCTAAAATGTACTTAAGTATCAAAAGTAAATGGAATTGCTAAAATGTACTTAAGTATCAAAAGTAAATGGAATTGCTAAAATGTACTTAAGTATCAAAAGTAAATGGAATTGCTAAAATGTACTTAAGTATCAAAAGTAAATGGAATTGCTAAAATGTACTTAAGTATCAAAGTAAATGGAATTGCTAAAATGTACTTAAGTATCAAAAGTAAATGGAATTGCTAAAATGTACTTAAGTATCAAAAGTAAATGGAATTGCTAAAATGTACTTAAGTATCAAAAGTAAATGGAATTGCTAAAATGTACTTAAGTATCAAAAGTAAATGGAATTGCTAAAATGTACTTAAGTATCAAAAGTAAATGGAATTGCTAAAATGTACTTAAGTATCAAAAGTAAATGGAATTGCTAAAATGTACTTAAGTATCAAAAGTAAATGGAATTGCTAAAATGTACTTAAGTATCAAAAGTAAATGGAATTGCTAAAATGTACTTAAGTATCAAAAGTAAATGGAATTGCTAAATGTACTTAAGTATCAAAAGTAAATGGAATTGCTAAAATGTACTTAAGTATCAAAAGTAAATGGAATTGCTAAATGTACTTAAGTATCAAAAGTAAAAGTATAAATAATTTCAAATTCCTTATATAAAGCAAACCAGACAGCACAATTTCTTGTATTTGTTGTTGACAGATCGCCAGGGATACACTCCAACACTCAGACATCATTTACAAAACCAAGCATTTGTGTTTTAATGATGACCACGGATGTTCTCTTGATAAGTGTGTGAATTGGACCATTTTCCTGTCAAAAATGTAACGAGTACTTTTGGGTGTCAGGGAAAATGTATGGAGTAAAAAGTACATTATTGTCTTTAGGATGGTAGTGAAGTAAAAGTAGGCAAGAATATAAATAGTAAAGTAAAGTACAGATACCCCCCAAAAAAGTGATGCTTTAAATGATTTTTTACTTAAGTACCTTACACCACTGATAAGAGGGTGAGATGGGTGATTATTTCAGAATGGTGGAGGTGGAGTTGGTGGGACGGTGCGATGTGCGAGGAATGAGGGTTTATGTCAGGGAACGTTAGCAGAGGTTTACTGTGTGTGTGGGTATGTATTAGCTAGCGAGTAGGTGGAGGTGGTGAGAGGGTGATAACTACGATGAAGGTTAAGTTAGAGAAGGGTAGAAGAGGTGGGGTGTGTGTGTGGGCATGTATTAACCAGAGAGAGAGGGATGGGACTGGAAGTAGTGTCACCTCCTGCAGTTTGTCAGACATGATCCCACACTGTTCTGGTCGTCTCGCTGACACGCTCTGTCGCTCCGAACTCATCTCCCTCTTAATCTCCTGCAGACACTTCTCCACATGAGGCGACACCTGGGGGGGGGAGTCACTGTAGGTTACAGCACTAAGCTGCCATCTTCAGAGTGCAGCAGCTAAGGTTAGAGTCATGTTGTTATGGCAACTTATGAACTGTAATGTGGAAGTAAAGTATTTAAAGTGATGTAAATAACTCACTGAGTCCTGTCTCTGAAGTCGACAGATGCTTTGAGTGATTCTCCATGACTCAAACCTTAGAAAGAGAAAAATAGAAATGAGTGAATGAGTGAATACACACACAACATATTTGCACATAGTCTACCTGTTCCTCCTGATGATCTCTGTCCATGTCATCTCCCAGTCTCAGCTGGTCACTGCGCAGGTCGCTGAATGACTGGTGCAGGACGTGGACCTGAGAAGGAGGTGAGGGGCACAGGTAGTACAATCACTACTTGAAACATCAACAAGGACTGAATAACGCTGTTATAAAACAGGCATAACTGTTTTAAACTGTCACTGTGAAAATGGACCCCAAAGCGCCCTCTACTGGTTAAAGTCTCTAACTGCACTACAATGGTGAGTTGAACATTTTAAAGATAGCATCGCTTTGACAAGTCTTACATCCTGGTCTGGCAGGCAGGGGTCTCTGAAGCGGACTGTAGCCGATCTGGCCCTCCTCCTATCTCCTCCTCCAGCTGACTCCGAGCTCCCACAGACCTTCAGGAGAGACGTTGGGTCGAAGTGCTATCCCTCTACACAAACCTACACAGATATGTAATAAACTAATGTAGCTGTTTTATAACTGTAGCCCACCGCCATCTCTTGACCATCTGACAGAGGAGCAAGGTGTATGGGTACAGTTGCTTATAGTGTTGAACAACTGACTCAATGCTTTTTATAGTGGAGATCAAGTGTATAACTTCCCTGCCTGGGCTGATGAGACAGAGGATTCAGCCGTCAGAAGGAACAGAGTAAATAGGCATTTTAACATCATAGATTTAGCCGGTGGTAACTTGTGGAATAGACACCAGCAGGAATGTGCTTTTAACCAATCAACATTCAGGATTAGACCCACCCGTTGTATAAAGCTTCAAAGTCATTACACATTGTATAGGACAGACATGAATCACCTGATCCATAGCCAGCCTCCAGGTCGCTGGTGTGCAGGGAGGAGGCTGACACCCTATGGGCTCCAGAGGACCTACGCAGCCTCTGGCCTCTTAGCTGCGAGGCACAGAGATGGAGAGGGAAGACGAGCTTCAAATGGGTCTAATTGACTCAACAACCAAAAACACATATCTAAGTGTAGCTTTCTTAATGAACCAGAACATTTCTAGTTATTTCTTCTTCTCTCAAAGTTAGCTGGCTAACTCATTGATTCTGCTTTGTACCCCTCTGGGAAGAGAATACTAGCCTACCTGTAGTGCTTCCCAGTGGGTTCATTTTCTCTGAGATGCCTGCAGCATCAGGACCTGTGCTCACAGTTTGAGGGTTGCATCCCTTCCCCATGACCTTGATCTTGATTTTAGCTCGGAACAGAGGCATGCGCTGAAGAAGAATTGTGCAGTTATCATTTTTTTTTTTTTTTCTACACTCAAACAATTCCTCTCTGGTAAATCAACTTGAACGGGCCGCCAAGAACAGGAAAATACATTACCGCCGTATTAATGACGTTGGGAGTTGTAGTTTTTAAACTCACAGCAGTGATGGAATTATTTGTGAATAAAATGCTTGAGCACTACATTTTCCAAAACTTGCTTCGGGGACATTCATTTTGCGACACTGGGACTACTCTTTGGATTAGAGCGCAGGTGTAAAACTCATTCCACAGAGGGCAGAGTGTCTGCGGGTTTTTCGCTCTTCCCTTGCACTTTATTGATGAATTAACTAATTAGTAAGGACCTCCCCACACCTGGTTTTCTAGGGCTTAATTGAAAGGAAAAAACCAGAGGCCCTCCATGGAATGAGTTTGACACCCCTGGATTAAAGCCAGGCTGTCTAGGGGGTTACTGATAATAAAGAATATAAGAAATACAATTTTGACTTTGTTTATTTTATGTGGGGTATTAGGGCTGATATCTATAGCCTAAAACATGATTATAACTTGACAATGTACTAGTTTAATTGAATAATAATACTGATTAGCAACACATTTTATTTAGCTTTGTCATGTTAGGAAGTTGGATTTATAGGATACATTTCATAAAATAGCCTACATTCCGTAAACTAGTTAAAGAAAACCCAAAATCTTTAATTCTCCTGCCTGACACAAGAGTGCCTCAGAAGTCCACCGTGAATCTCTACTCCTGAAGAAAGACCACCTCCACACCCCAAGCATCTCCTCTCACCACTCTCTCAAACGGTCAGTATAATTGCGCTAGGACGAGTTCATGCGCTGAAGTTTATGACATAAACAAAGTAGCGGGCTTCAACTTCAATTTGCCACGGGCGTCCGGTGAGAAGGAAGCCGTCAGAATCTCAGCGTTAACAATAGGCATCATTGAGGATACTTTAAAAAAAGAGATGACTGAAAACGACAGACACAGCTTGCAGGTGATAACATGTGCGCTGTTTACCCTCGTCACGTTACCGATCGAAACCTTGGTTGAGTTCGACTCCTGCCCCACTGTTTGTGATTGCTCAGAACGGAAGACCTACACGATCTCCTGCTTTGACATTGATGTCATTCCCACATTTCCTGCAAGCACAGATACACTGTAAGTATACGTTTACTTGTAATGTCCCTTTGTTGTATGGGTTGACATCTGATTAATGTGTGTGTGCGCGTGCGTGTGATAATTTTTTCTTTCTATAGGCATTCATTCAGTCGATTGTGATGGCTCTTGTAGGCTATGGGTGATGCAAAGAAAACTCCTTGGAACATTTCTCTGTAATGAGTTGATCCTGTAACGAATCTTGTCTGAGTGAGCCAAGGGCCCCTTTTTTCTGCCTGTTTATCAGACAGTCTTGGTCCTTGGAGCTTTGAGTGTGTTTGTTTTGATGGAACATTATGAGAATGTATGCAGATGCTCTGCTAAATGACTAAAATGGAAAAATGGAAATATGCCTACATACATGATGATGAGAACAGGAAAGGCTATGAAAATGACAGTGCAAAACGTTTTGAAACAGAGGCATCCTGTCAAACCCCTGGTCTTAGTATTTTGTGTTTTCTATATTTATTTGGTCTGGCCAGGGTGTGACATGGGTTTATTTTGTGTTGTGTTTATGTATGGGGGTTTTTCGTAGGTTTTAGGATTGTGGCTTAGTGGGGTGTTCTAGCAGAGTCTATGGCTGCCTGAAGTGGTTCTCAATCAGAGGCAGGTGATTCTCGTTGTCTCTGATTGGGAACCATATTTAGGCAGCCATATTCTTTGAGTGTTTCGTGGGTGATTGTTCCTGTCTCTGTGTTTGTTGTCACCAGAGGCTGTATAGGTTTTCACGTTCCGTTTGTTGTTTTTGTATTGTTCGTGTTTTTTCGTTTATTAAAGATGTATCGAATTAGCCACGCTGCATTTTGGTCCGACTCTCCTTCGACGGAAGAAAACCGTAACAACTTCATAATTTTTCAATGGATGTATCTATTTTATGTTCTATACTCAAACAATTCTACAAATGCGTATAGACAAAATTAAGACATCGTTAATTAACAATGTTAGGCTAAATATTGCAAGTGCACAATTCAGGTTCTCTGAATAAGCATTATAAAATGGTATTGTTTGTCATCAGAGCAAACATCTCCTAAATGCTGTGACAGTGAACGTCTATCTGAGAGAGAGACACACAGACACAGAGAGAGAGACACACAGACACAGAGAGAGAGACACACAGACACAGAGAGAGAGACACACAGACACAGAGAGAGAGAGACACACAGACACAGAGAGAGAGACACACAGACACAGAGAGAGAGACACACAGACACAGAGAGAGAGACACACAGACACAGAGAGAGAGACACACAGACACACAGAGAGAGACACACAGACACACAGAGAGAGACACAGAGAGAGAGAGACACACAGACACAGAGAGAGAGAGAGACACAGACACAGAGAGAGAGAGACACCAGACAGACAGAGAGAGAGAGACACACAGACAGACAGAGAGAGAGAGACACACAGACAGAGAGAGAGACACACAGACACAGAGAGAGAGACACACAGACACAGAGAGAGAGACACACAGACACAGAGAGAGAGACACACAGACACAGAGAGAGAGACACACAGACACAGAGAGAGACACACAGACACAGAGAGAGACACACAGAGAGAGAGACACACAGACACAGAGAGAGAGACACACAGACAGACAGCGAGAGAGAGACACACAGACAGAGAGAGAGACACACAACACAGAGAGAGAGACACACAGACACAGAGAGAGAGACACACAGACACAGAGAGAGAGACACACAGACACAGAGAGAGAGACACACAGACACAGAGAGAGACACACAGAGAGAGAGACACACAGACACAGAGAGAGAGACACACACAGACACAGAGAGAGAGACACACACACAGAGAGAGAGACACAGACACAGAGAGAGAGACACACAGACAGAGAGAGAGAGAGAGACACAGACAGAGAGAGAGAGACACAGAGAGAGAGACACACAGACACAGAGAGAGAGAGACACACAGACACAGAGAGAGAGAGACACACAGACAGACAGAGAGAGAGAGACACACAGACAGACAGAGAGAGAGAGACACACAGACAGACAGAGAGAGAGAGACACACAGACAGACAGAGAGAGAGAGACACACAGACAGACAGAGAGAGAGAGACACACAGACAGAGAGAGAGACACACAGACACAGAGAGAGAGACACACAGACACAGAGAGAGACACACAGAGAGAGAGACACACAGACACAGAGAGAGAGACACACAGACACAGAGAGAGACACACAGAGAGAGAGACACACAGACACAGAGAGAGAGACACACACACAGAGAGAGAGACACAGGACACAGAGAGAGAGACACACAGACAGAGAGAGAGAGAGAGACACAGACAGAGAGAGAGAGACACAGAGAGAGAGACACACAGACACAGAGAGAGAGAGACACAGACACAGAGAGAGAGAGACACACAGACACAGAGAGAGAGAGACACACAGACAGACAGAGAGAGAGACACACAGACAGAGAGAGAGAGACACACAGACAGAGAGATGAGACACACAGACACAGAGAGAGAGACACACAGACACAGAGAGAGAGACACACAGACACAGAGAGAGACACACAAGAGAGAGACACACAGACACAGAGAGAGAGACACACACAGACACAGAGAGAGAGACACAACAGAGAGAGAGACACACACACAGAGAGAGGACACAGAGAGAGAGACACACAGACACAGAGAGAGAGAGAGACACAGACAGAGAGAGAGAGACACAGAGAGAGAGACACACAGACACAGAGAGAGAGAGACACACAGACAGACAGAGAGAGAGAGACACACAGACCAGACAGAGAGAGAGAGACACACAGACAGACAGAGAGAGAGAGACACACAGACAGAGAGAGAGAAGGACACACAGACAGAGAGAGAGACACACAGACACAGAGAGAGAGACACACAGACACAGAGAGAGAGACACACAGACACAGAGAGAGAGACACACAGACACAGAGAGAGAACACACAGAGGACACACACAGACACAGAGACACACAGAGAGAGAGAGACACACACAGAGAGAGAGAGACACAGACACAGAGAGAGAGACACACAGACACAGAGAGAGAGACACACAGACACAGAGAGAGAGACACACAGGCACAGAGAGAGAGACACACAGACACAGAGAGAGACACACAGAGAGAGAGACACACACAGACACAGAGAGAGAGACACACAGAGAGAGAGACACAGACACAGAGAGAGAGACACACAGACAGAGAGAGAGACACACAGACACAGAGAGAGAGACACACAGACACAGAGAGAGAGACACACAGGCACAGAGAGAGAGACACACAGGCACAGAGAGAGACACACAGACACAGAGAGAGAGACACACAGACACAGAGAGAGAGACACACAGACACAGAGAGAGAGACAGACACACAGATCTCTGGCTCTGGGCCCCGTTTTTAAATGGCACCCTATTTCCTATAGTGTGTTACTGTTGACCATATGGATTTCTGCCAGAAGTAGTGGACTAGACTTCTATAAGGAACAGGGTTCCATTTCGGACACGGTCCAGAACCAGGTGAGAACCAAATGGCGAACAGTAAGAATGTCCAATTGTCATATTTGAGTAAAAGTAAAGATACCTTAATAGAAAATGACTCAACTAAAAGTTCAAGTTACCCAGTAAAACACTATTTTAGTCCAAAAAAAAAATCTAAATATAATTCCGCAAACCAGAAAACACGATTTTCTTGTTATTTTTAAATTACGCATAGTCAGGGACACACTTCAACACTCAGACATAATTTACAATGAAGCATGTGTGTTTAGATAAGAGGCAGTAGGGATGACCAATGATGTTATCTTAATAAGTGAGTGAATTGGATCATTTCCTGTCCTGCTAAGCATTCAGAATTGAATGAGTACTTGTTCAAGGGCAGAACGACAGATTTTCACCTTGTCGGCTTGGGGATTCGATCTAGCAACATTTCAGGTAATGGCCCAATGCTCTAACCACTAGGCTACCTGTTCTGAGAGTGGTGGATGGTTCAAGACATCCACTATAGGACCCAGAGGGTTTTCTGGTTATAAATTAAAAAATTGAAAATTATGTCATGTGATCAGGTTAAATTCATCATAAATTACTGCTGCATTCTGTACTCTCTGTTGGCCATTCGGGACTGGGCCATCTGTGTATGGGCACGGGTAGGCTTCAGAGAGGGCATGGTGGGTCTATACAGCCCTCCTCCAGCTGTAGAGGTTTAACACGTGTGATAATGCACATTCTCCTTCTGTTTGTTCAACCTACTGGGAACATTCCATTACCCTTCCTACCATTGGACATCCCCCCTCCCTCATCCACCGTCTCTTCTCCCAGGACACCCATCACATGGAATTAGCCCCCAATCAGTGCCCCAATTCATCTGCCCAGACGCATCCGCGATGCCACCGCATTCTTCATCCTCACATAGTTTGCCCGGCGCCCACCAGGAAACAAAAGAAAAGGAAAAATATCTCCCCAAATTATCTCAAGTCCAAAACAACCCAGCTCGAAATAGCCATCTAGCATCCTGTATTTTAGGGATGTTCTGATAGTTGAGGTGTGAAGGTGTTGTACTGTACTGACTGGGGAACAACAGTGGAGCTGAACCCAGCTGACCTGACCTGAGCCTAGGGCCAAGGTCCCTGTCTCTTTGTATTAACACAGTGGCTAGATATCTCTCTCTCTGTCTCTTTGTCTATTTCTCTCTGTGTGTGTATGTTTCATAAGCAGACTACCATAGTCCCTGTGCCCAAGAAATCCAAGGTAACCTAAATGACACTCACATCTATATCTTTGAAGGGCCGGTCATGCCTCACATCAACACCATTATTTCCAGAAACCCTAGACCCACGCCAATTTGCTTACCGCCCCAGCAGATCCACAGACGATGCAACCTCTATTGCACTGCACACTGCCCTTTCCTACCTGGAGAAGAGGAAGTACATCTCTGGAGCCGAGCTCCTTGCCATCCAGGACCTCAGAGAAAGGCCCTAAAAATGGTCAAAGACTCCAGCTACCCAAGTCATAGACCCTTCTCTCTGCTAGCGCAAGGCAAGTCTGGATCTACAGGACCCTGGACTGCTTTAACCCCCAAGACATAAGACTTCTAAATAGTTAGTCTGGGTAGCTATTTGGTTAATTATTTAACTATCTACATTGACTCTTTTTGAACTAACTTTTTTTTGTCTCATCACATACGCTGCTGCTACTGTTTATCTATCACTTTATTCCTAGTTTTTGGTATGTATCTACACTACCGGTCAAAAGTTTTAGAACACCTACTCATTCAAGGGTTTTTGCAGCAATTCGACCATGAAGGCCTGATTCACGCAGTCTCCTCAGAACAGTTGATATTGAGATGTGTCTGTTACTTGAACTCTGTGAAGCATTTATTTGGGCTGCAATTTCTGAGGCTGGTAACTATACCTCTGCAGCAGAGGTAACTCTGGGTCTTCCATTCCTGTGGCGGTCCTCATGAGAGCCAGTTTCATCATAGCGTTTGATGGTTTTTGCGACTGCACTTGAAGAAACTTTCAAAGTTATTGACATTTTCTGTGTTGACTGACCTTCATGTCTTAAATGAATGATGGACTTTGAAGAATCTCAAATATAAAATATATAAAACACTTTTTTGGGTTACGACATGATTCCATATGTGTTATTTCATAGTTTTGATGTCTTCATTATTATTCTATGTAGAACATAGTAAAAATGAAGAAAAACCCTTTAATGAGTCGGTGTTCTATCTATCGTTGTCTCTGATTGGGGATCATATATAAGTTGTCATTTTCCTTTTGGGTTTTGTGGGATATTGTTTTGTGTTTAGTATCTGAGCCTGACAGAACTTTGCGCTTTCGTTCTTTTTCTTTTGTTATTTGTTTGGTGTCGTCAGTAAAAATACGATGTACGCCCTAGCACGCTGCGCCTTGGTCTCCTTCTACAAACCAGAGCCGTTACAGGTCTGCTTTTCAACTCTAATATTTGCAGCATGCACAGTTTACCTTACACACTGTAAGGTGGATGAGTGTCTCTAGGGCAGGCATGTAACCCCTGTACACTGACTGAACTAAACCAGCGCAAGGAGACCTCAAGATCTCAACATTACATCCAGGGATTAGTACAGTATGCATAACTGGCCAAAATGGGTATATATCTTATCAGTTGTGACAGATATGATCGAGACTCTGGAGGAGGAAGGTACAATGCTTTTCTTATGAATGGAGGTCAAACAACTACATGTTGATCTGTACACTTTACATCAATCAGTAAACTGTACATAAATCTGTAAACTTTATGTTGATCTGTGAACTTAATCCTCTATCTTCTCTTCCAGATGGCTTCTGGAGACGCGTCTGAAATCAGTGCCAGGAGATGTCTTCTCCAACCTAGTAAACATATCAAGGATGTGAGTGAATCACAATCAGCACGATCACATTCACCAGCTTCTCGTTAAAGTCCTAAAGCTTTGTATTTAAATTCCTGTGAATCACACAATCATCAGGATGATACACTTGTTTCTCACTGTTATTCCCTACCTTTGCGCTCTCTCTTCTCTCTTCTTCTTCTCTTTCTCTCCCGCCTCTCTCTTCTCTCTTCTTCTCTTCTCTTTCTCTCCCGCCTCTCTCTCTCTTCTCTCTTCTTCTCTTCTCTTCTCTCCCGCCTCTCTCTTCTCTCTCTCCCCCCTCTCTCTTCTCTCTTCTCCTCTTCACTCTCTTCTCTCTTCCCCACCTCTCTCTTGCTCCTGTCTTCCCCTCTCTTTCTTCTGTTTTCACCACTCCTCTCTTCCCCTTCTCTCTCTCTTTTCTCTTCCTTCTATATCGCTCTCTCCTCTCTATCGCTCTCTCCTCTCTATCTCTTCTCTCCTCTCTATCTCTCTCTCTCTTCTCTCTTCCACCCTCTCTCTCTTCTCTCTTCCACCCCTCTCTCTTCTCTCTTCCACCCCCGCTCTCTCTTCTCTCTTCCACACCCCCTCTCTCTCTTCTCTCTTCCCCCTCTCTCTCTCTTTTCTCTTCCCCCCTCTCTCTCGTCCCCCTCTCTCTTCCCCCTCTCTCTCTTCCCCCTCTCTCTCTTCTCTATTCCCCCTCTCTCTCTTCTCTATTCCCTCTCTCTCTTCTCTATTCCCCCTCTCTCTCTTCTCTATTCCCTCTCTCTCTTCTCTATTCCCCCTCTCTGTCTCTTCT